>NW_004955471.1:11110027-11112016 GCF_000276665.1 Chinchilla lanigera | reverse complement strand
TATTTTATTGAGAATTTTTGCATCTATATTCATTAGGGAGATTGTCCTGTAGTTCTCTTTTTTTTTTGGTTGGTTCTTTCTCTGTTTTTGGTATTGGGGTAATACTTGCCTCCAGGAATGAATTGAGGAGAATTGCTTCCCTTTAAATTTCATTAAAGGGCTTGAGGAGCACTGGCATTAAATCTTCTCTAAATTTCTTGCAGAATTCAGTTGTGAATCTATCAGGGCCTGGGCTTTCCTTTGTTGGGAAGTTTTTAATTTTTTCAGTTTCATAGACTGATATTTGGTTATTCAGCATTTTTATTTCTTCATTCAACTTTGATAATTCATATGTATCTAGGAATCTGTCCATTTCTTCTGTGTTTTGCATCCTATGAGAGTAAAAATTTTCAAAATAGTTATTGATGATCTTCAGAATTTCTATAGGATCTGTAGTGATTTCACCCTTTTCATTCTTTATTGCATGAATTTGAGGCTTTTGTTCCTTTTTTTGATAATGTTGGCCAGGGGTTTATCAATTTTATTTATTCTTCCAAGGAACCAACCATTCATTAATTCTTTGTATTGCTTTCTTAGCCTCTATTGCATTAATTTCTGCTCTGATCTTTATAATTTTCTGCCTTCTTTGAGCCTTGGGCTTAACTTGCCCTTCTTTTTTAGAAGGCTGAGGTGTAACACAAGGTTGTTTGTTCGAGCTCATTTTGTTTTGTGGTGTGAGAATTCACCACTACAAATTTCCTTCTGAGGACTGCTTTCAATGCATCCTACAAGTTCTGGTATGTTGTATCTGTATTTTCATTCAATTGTAAATATGTGTAATTTCTGTCTTAATTTCATCTGTGATAAATTGGTTGTTCAGGAGGGTGTTGTGAAATTTCCATGTGTTTATGGAATTTTTTGTCATTTCTTTTGTCAATAATTTCCAATTTCATTGCACTAAGATCCAATAGTATGTATGGGATAATTTCAACTCCTTTTCATTTACTTAGGCATGTTCTATGGGCTAGCATGTGGTCTATTTTAGAGAACATCTTGTGTGCAGCTGAGAAGAATGTGTATTCTGATGTTATTGGGTGGAACATTTTGTAAAGGTCTACTAAGTCCATCTTTTTACACTTTTGGTTTGCTTCTGATATTTCTTTGCTAATTTTTTTCTAGTTGATCTATCTCTTTGTTACAAATGGGTATGAAGGTCCCCTGTTACAATTGTGTTATTGCTTATTTGAGTTTTTGACTATTAATATTTGTCTTATAGTTGGGTTCTCCTGTATTTGGTGCATAGATCCTTTATGACTGTTATCTCTTCCTCTTGCTGTTTTCCCCTAACAAGTATGCAGTGACCTTTTAAAAACTCTTTTGATCACTCTTGAAGTTCACATTTTCTGTAAACAGAATACCTACCCCTGCTTTTTCTAGGTTCCTCTCACATGGAGTCTTGTTTTCCACCCTTTGACTTTCAGTCTATGTAATTCTTCTTGAGTTAAATGTGTTTCTTGTATACAGCATATTGTTGGATTTTGTTTCTTGATTCACTCTGCCAGTCTGTTTTATTTGATTGGTGAATTGAGGCCATTTACATTAATGGTTATAACTGATGTGTATTTGCTTATCTTTATCATGTTATTTTCCTGCTGTTGTTTCCCTACCTTTCCCTTCTGTTTAATTGCTTGTCCTCCTTGATGATTCCTTTCTACTGTTGTTCTTCAAATTGTGGTCATTTTTATGTCTTTCTAGTATATCTTTCAGTACTCTTTGTAGGGTTGTTTTAGCATTCATGAATTTCTTCAGTTGTTCTCTTTCATGAGAGTATCTTATTTCTCCATTAATTTTGAAAGATAGTTTTGCAGGGTACATCAATGTGGCTTGAAAGTTGTTTTCTTTCAGGACCTGAAATACTTTCACTCCAAGCTATTCTTGACTTGATGATGTGTGTTGGGAAATCTGCCATGATTCTGATGGGCTTTCTTTTATAGGTGAACTGTTTCTTTT
>NW_004955471.1:11093084-11109707 GCF_000276665.1 Chinchilla lanigera | reverse complement strand
TTTTTTTTTTTGGTTTTTGTCCGGTACCAGGAACCGAACTCACGACCTTGCGCTTGCCAGGCAGGTGCTTTGCCGCTGAGCTAAATCCCCAGGCCCTAATTGTTATTTTTAAGAGATCTTTCATGATTGCTAGTTGCAATGCTGTTTTCAAGGTCTGAAATTCTATCTCCTATTTTGTTCAAGTGGTTTTGTCAGCTTTCAGTGGAATTTTTAATTTCCTGGATATCCTTTTGAATCTGTTTCATGCATTCTAATTCTTTCTTAAATTCTGCATTCAAAGTTTTCATCATTTTTCTATGCTCCTCTATTTTTTTTTTTAATCTCTGTCTCTTTTAGATGTGCTGAGCAAGTTTTTCATTATGGTTGTCATTTCTTTTTTACCTGAGAGATTATTCCTCATCTGATTTCTTCTTTTATCTGATGAAGTTTTTTTTATCTGATGAAGTTATCACTTCAGAAATTTCAAGTTTGTGACTTTCAATTACTTCTATGTCAATGTCTCTTGGACTTGTTCTGGTGGGCTGGAGGTCTGAGATTGCATTGTCCTTTGTTTTGACATTTTCTACTTCAAAGTTTTTTTGTTTTTTTTTTCTCTGATGATCCTTGTGAGTTTTGGTGTTAAGTAGCTATCTCACTATTATCAAGGCCTCTTCATGAATAGTTTGCACTTCAGGGTTACCTTATGTGTATAAGAGATTCTTGGTTTTTGTCTGTCCCAAGATCCAACCTTTTCAATTAATTGAGAGTAGGGTCTTGATTTCTGTTTGGCTCAGTCCCCAGTCTTTTGGTGTAGGGCTGTGGTGAGGTTATTACCCCAGAGCTTCCAGATATTGTTACACAAGAGAGAAGAACAGATTACAACAGATATGATATCCTATCTACTGTAGTACAGTTAGTAATAAGCACAATTTAGAAACTGACAAACTGTAGTAGCTATTGATTTTGTAGTTTAGACCATAAAAGCAAAGTCTATAGTATATAACAGAACCAATCACAAATAAAGAGTTTGTGTGCAAAGTGTTTCTCCTTGTTAGAGTGGATTTACCCTGAGTTCCTCCAGATGAGCTGGTTGCCTGATCCTGGGCCCTTCTTATGCTTGGTGCCCATACTGCAGTATAGGGGTATGGGCCAGGCACCAGGGTTCCTCTGGACCTATGTTCCCAAGGCTCTGCAGGCTCCCTGAAGCTCACTGTGGATCCTATGTGGGTGATGGAGTGGTGGGTGGGGTTTCTCCCCTCCAGAGCATCTCACCGAGGCTCCTGAGGCTCCCTGAGGCTCATCACAGCTCCTTTGATAGCTGTCATTATCATTTTGTAAAAATTTCCATTCTTTACATGTATTCGACTATAAACTTAGCGTATCATAAATTTTCTCACCTGATTCTCAGAACCACACTATGGTCTCAGTGTGTATGTATGTCTGTATGTATTTTTGTCTCAGCCAATTTGCCATTGAAGGGAATGAGACTTAGCTTGCTTACGTTGCCCACCTGCAGTTACACAGTGAAGCTAGAATTTATAGGTATGTGTGTCTGAATTACAATCTCTGTGCTACATTGTAATTCTGCACTGCTTGGAAATCTTGACAATTTTATAACTCATGCCATAGAATGTAGATCTAATGAGATAATCTTTCTGGCATTCTTAAAGGAAGAAAGCAAACATAGCTCAGATATTGCAGGAACCGTAAGTGGTGAGACTGCCTTGAGAATTGCTTGTGTGTGTATTTATTATCAGGCAGGACAACAAAACCAAATTCAGAATCAAATAGCTTGAGCCTTTAGGCAATTGATTTATCCCACTTGAGCCTCAGTTTCTTCACTGTGGAATAAACAGATGAAGGCCCCATGAATGTTAAATTTCATTCTTGTTAGAGATTTTCCTTTAAACCAGGGATTTTTGGTAACAACCCTATAGAGATAGAATTCATATATTATTGAAGTAGCTCAAAGTACCCAATGAATCGATTTTTAAAATCTGCAGAGAAGTATGTAACCATCCCCACCATCTAGTTCTCTAACTTCTCTCATGCTGTTTTCAGTTACAGTTGTTCCTCTCTCCCTTCAGTCCTTGGGAGACATTAGCCTGTTTTCAATCTTTGTTGATTTATCTTTTCTGGATATTTTATAAAAGCAGAATCAAGCAACATGTCATGTTCTGTGACTGTCTGCTTTTATTTAGAAAATATTTTCAAGATTCATTTATGTTATAATATGCATCAGTAATTTATCATTTTCACTTCCAAATATAATTATTTATTCATTCATCTGTTGGTGAGTGTTTGGAGTGGTTCATCTTCATGGATATTATGAATAATGCTTCTATGAACATTTGTGTACCAGATTTCTGGGAATATATTTTATTTCTTTTGAAAAATATTTAGGATTGGAGTTGCCAGGTCACATGAAAACATACTTTTAACATTATGAAAGGTGCCTCTTTCCAAGTGTCTGTATTACTTTTTTGTAATGAACAAGGGTTCTTTTCACATTCTTACTAACATTTTTTTATGTTCTCTATTTTTTTTATTGCAGCCATATTTATGGGTATGGAGAGCATCTCATTGTGGCTTTGATTTGTATTTTTCTAACATCAGAATGCTGAGCTTCATTTTGTGAATGGATTGCCAAGTTTTATAACTTCCTTTGAGAAATGTATATTCTAAGTATTTTCTTGCTTTAAGTTGCTTATTTTTAGTTGCTGAGTTTCAAAACTTCTTTGCCTGTTGTGAAAACAAGTCTCCTTTCAGATGTCAGATTTGCAAATGTAGTTGCACATTCTGTGGGCTTCTTTTTCAGTTTATGCATGGTTGGTGTCCTTTGTGGCATCTTTTCAGTTTTCTTGAAGTTCATCTACCAAAATTCTCCTTGTTAAGAGAGATTTGCTTACATGTTTTCTTCTATGAGTTTTAGCATTTTACTTCTTACATTTATCTTTTTAATCCATTCTGAGTTAAAGTGTAAATATGATGTGAAGTAGGGTTCAACTTTATCATCGGGGATTTTGGTAGGCAGTTTTCTAGCACCATTTCCTGAGAAGTCTATTTTTGCAGAATGGGGTTGTCTTGTCACCCTTACTGAAAATCAGTTCAACAGAAATGTCAGGGTTGCTTTCTGGATGTTTAACCCTACTTCATTTATTTCTGTGTCTACTTAATGCCATTTCTACACTTAAAATGAGGCAAAATTTATAGAATCCCTGAGCAATCAATCAATTGGAGAGGATAATAAAGCTGCATTGGATTGATTGCTTTATATAGCTTGATAGAGAAACTCACCTTTCAGTGACTGCCTCCTGTTAACTAGTGTCATTGTGGGTACTGATTAAATTAATGTATCAGGACAGTTCTAAAATAATGGATACACAAGAGCTTGCAGAATTAGTTGCAGATAGTGGCATTTTCTTTTTTGTGGAACACTAAAGCTCTAACCATGTCGTTTCAAAGGGATGCGTGGGTGTGACATTGACTGGAATAGAGGAAGCTAAAAAGTTACTATGTGCAAGAGATCTTGTAAGAAAGCAGTTGCTATAGCAACTGTGACTTCACAGACTGCACTGAATGATAGAAATTATTACAGCATAATTACAGTCTTTGATATGCATCCTTTCCTAGGAGAGACCAAACAAACCTATGTAACCTGGCTTCACAGAGAAAATTATCTTAATTGAAAAGGAATCTTCTTTTTAATACATGCAGGCTGAAATTTGAATATCTGTATTTGCTGTGAAACTAGTTTTTTAGTTACCCTTTCAGAGACATTGGGTAAAAACATTCCATGTAAAAATCTAAATATAGTCAGCTTTGTGATCTGAATAAGAGTAAAAGAAAAGAGGGTATGAATAAGTGATTTACTTTTTCTACAGGATCACAAAATTATTAACCTTGGTTTTGCAAATAAATTAAATTTTGCTAGAGATACTAACTCAATCAATATTAGGCTCTTTTTTGATTTACATTTTGAACTTTCTCAGAGATTTTTAATCTGAAAGTTTTAGTTGCAGAAAGGATACAGATATTTTTCTCTGATTTGGTAAGCTATTCAGTAAACAACTATTTTAGAACAGATGCTAAAGTGCATCTTCATCTCTGACCATTTTCATTTTGAAGAAGGAAGGATTTCTGTCTTCACAGACAGTGAGCTTTTAAGCCCCAGCTTAGATTTGGCAGGCATGCATTATTCACAAATGGTAGTCAGTGAAGCACAGCCTTATACTTATTCTACTGAAAGACAATTGTGTCACTGGCTCACTAGCAACAGGGAGGGTTAGGAGCGCATCTTTCAGTGTGCGTGTCTTCTGGCATCTTGCAGCATCTTTTGCAGACAGAAGGAGTTTAATACAAGACAAGCTTTCCATGGGTCATGCAAGTCAAGTAGGAATAAAACCCCTCTCTGCTCTGACTGTGGAGACTGTTGATTTAAACTTTGCCCTGGAATTGATGTCATTAAGTAATCTATTTTTCATTAACACATATTGAATTCAATGCCTAAAATTGATACCTGAAGTCTATGCTACTTCTCTGAGATGATATGTGCTGTGTAAAATGAGATTTAGCCTCATAACATAGTCTTCTTGCAAAATTTATATCAAGTTTAAATATTATTGCTTAATAATACTAATGAGGGTCCTCAAAAGACACTCAGAAGAAGTCACATGATTATAAACGATTTAAAGTTGTAAAAATGAAGCTCAGCCTCATTTTTGTTGCATGAGCCCAGTGAGAGTCTGGATGAGGATTTGTGCACCAGTAGGGAGAAAGACCAGCTGCACTGTCTTGGGACAATTTAATTAAATCTTAATGTTCCCCGCTCTGCAAATGACTTTGCTTCATCTCTGTCCCCCGAAAGCTTCCTGGAATGAAAAATAAACCCCAGGTGAAAGCAGAAGGAGCAGGGAGGTTCCTTGCACAACGGAGCAGGACGTCTGGCTCTGCAGTCTGAATCAGGCCCGAATCGTACCTGGTTCCTTCTCTCCCACCTGAAAGAGGTGCATGCCGCCGCCGCTTTGCTCTGTCTTCCTCTGTCTCAGACTTGCATTTGCACGGTGCTGCTCCACACACCGTTCAGTCAAGCCGCATTGCTCTCTCTGGCGCATACAAGGAGCCCGGGGACTGCAGGCGGCTCCTGCAGGGCTGCAGCTGTGCTTCGTATCTTTAAAGCACGTTGTTCTCTTCACTGCCTTATTTCTGTTTTCATTACAAGCCATCTATAACTTTCAGTCTGTTCTCAGGATTTAATTGCAGACTTCGCTCAGCTACAGCAGGACTGAGTCTCTGTAACCCTCTCTATGTGACAAATTAGGGGTGAATTAGGATATCTCTACCCAGTCTCTTGCAATGGCAGGCTTGTGCACCGAGCAGAAAGTGAGAGTATTTCCCTGGAACCAAGCCTAGCCTCCCCCGAGACATTACTTCTCAACATTCTTTGTTTCTCAGGTTCTTCTTCGGAAATAGGAGTAATAAAATGCAAGCTGGTATGTCCATACAAACAAAACAATTGTTAGATCTTTTGTTTTAACTCTAAGCACAGAAATAGAAATGTGAAGGAGAAGGTTAGTCTCCCTTTTTATTCTTCCAGAGCTGCTCCTACTCCTCCTGCTTAAGACTCCCACGTCTTCTCAGCCCCTAACCGGGGACACAAGTGTGGATCTCCCCGAGCCTTTAATCCTCATCTCTCCAACACCAAGAAAAACATCAGGCTCAGTGAAAAGACCTTTTTCCTTTATTATCTTCTTGTCCATCTCCAACTCTCTATTATTTTAAAGTACAAATCAAAGCAGGTTAGTATTTTGTTCAGATTTAATCATTGGATCAATCTTTGTCATTCTCAAGATGTTGTTTAAAATCCTTAGCTTCAACGAACCATACACTTTATGTATTTTCTTCCAACAGAGATTCGGCCTGATGCATAACGTATATGATAAACACATAAGTATGTGAACACACGGTATTTGTCAGCTTTCCATGGCCGTGGAAAATACCTAAGACCCGCTGCTGATGAGGAGGAATGATAACTTTTGGCTCACAGTTTGGGTCATGCAGCCCTGGCCTTGATGCCTTTGTGCCTTCAGTGACACAGGACATCCTGATGAGGGTGCGGGGCACAGGAAACTGCTGGCCTCTTGGCAGATAAGAAGTAGACAGAAGGCGCTGGTGTCCTCAAGTCCCTTTCACCCACAGTGAGCTGGCTGCCTTCCCTAAGCCCCCTCCATAGATTCTGCCACCTTCCAACAGTGCCACTGGGGGAGGGCCGCACTGGCCACTGTGGAGCACCGCAGGCCTAATGTGCTGGTCACAGATTAGACAGACAGACAGACAGACAGACGGTGGGTGGGTGGATGGATAGACAGACAGACATATAGACAGATAGATATGCAGACTATACATTTTTGCATGTGC
Source organism: Chinchilla lanigera (assembly GCF_000276665.1). Classification (NCBI taxonomy): domain Eukaryota; kingdom Metazoa; phylum Chordata; class Mammalia; order Rodentia; family Chinchillidae; genus Chinchilla; species Chinchilla lanigera. Next base: position 11,103,311 of record NW_004955471.1, on the reverse strand, counting down.
GGAGCTCCCATCATTTCAGGCCTATCTTTCCATGCACATAAGTTCCTGGAGAACAGCTCTGCTCTAACACACCGAGTCTTCTTGATCACCATAAGCAGAGTTAGATGTCTCAACTCTTGATTTCTTCTATTTAAGCACAAAGCATTCTGTGTCTCCTTCTACTTATCACTTCTTACTTTGCAGTGTAGCCAAGCATTATCACTCTCTATCTCTTTGTTACTGTGAATTCATTGAAAGCATCTCGTATGATTATTTGCTCCATCTCAAGAGATAGCTGTGTTTACTGACTACTAAAGATCCCATTAATGCACCTGGAATGAATGAGTGATCTAAACCAAGCACTGGTTCTTTGGATGCAACTCCTATCTTTTAACAAATAAGTGTATCTGAATAATGATGAGCCATTCTTATATTTTGACAACCATTTGGTACAATTTCTTCTCTTCATTTACTCTCCACTTGAGAGAATTGTATTTAACAAAGCTTGTTTGGAATGCATATGTTCACCTTTCTGCCTTTTTTTTCTTGTAACACTGAAGGAAGTTAGAGTGACCAGGTCTCATAACAGCCTACTTGGTACACACAGAACACCCATTACTAAGTAGGGAAAGACCTAGGGTCCATTTTACTTACTGTGGTGCATTGACAACTGGTGGTCAACTTGTCACACCCAGCTGAACTGAATCAGCATGGTACTGAGTGTGGGAGGCCCCCCTGAGGATTGTTGCCGACAGCACAAAAGGAGAACTGAAGAAGAAGTGCTGTTAGGGGCTTGTTGGTTCCCCTGGGGCTGTTGGTTCTCCTGAGGAGCTTGTCACTCTGGCTTTCCTGATGAACTTGACTATTCTCACCATTGGAGGAGCTTGGGACCTTGCTGTCACTGAAGATGGCTCTGGTTCACTTTAGGGGAGCTCTGGTCCTTACTTTGAGCATTGCTTCCTGGCTCCAGAGGGGAAGATGGTGCACTGTTCAGTGTCCTGGGGAAGCTTGCCACTGCCTTTCCTGATAGGAGCCCGGCTGTTCATCATTGGAGGAGCTCGGGACCTCAGTGTTGCTGAGCATGGCTGTGGTACTTTTCAGGGGAACTCTGGTGCTTACTTTGAGTGTCACTTCATGGCTCCAGCTCGGATCCCTCAGCCTGCTGGCACAGATCCTTTATCCTACTGGCACAGACTTTCTAGTTTCCATCACTGACCTATGGGCCTTCCCAGTGCAGATCTTTGATACAGACTTGCATGAGAAATTGTTGCAGACGTTTGGCATCCAGCTGGACTCATTGGGGGCATTGTTACAGGCTCTGGGTCCTCAGTTGGACTCATGAAGGGCATTGCTGTGGGATCCAGGCCCTCAGCTGGATTCTTTGGGTCTTTAGTGTGTGGACAGATTTCCTGCACTCTTGTGTATTTGACTGTTTGGCTGACTATTCTAAAGTAATTCTATAAATTATGCATCCTGTATTAAATTGTTCCTCTTGCACACACTGACTGTAACACTTACTTTTCTGCTAAGTGATTGAGAGCTAAAGAAAAGAATCTCTTCCTTTCATAAATGTCACCTTATAGAAAAATTCCTACACTTTCAATGTAATAGTTCCTGCAATCCATGCTTGCATTCAATTATTAGACTCTTACACTTTTCACATACTTATGAACATCTATGTGATTTGAAAAATTGTGTGTATTATTACACCACAAATATGCATCCATGGGTTCATCTTCTTCCATCATTCTTCCACTCTGCCCACTTGGTGCATTAAAAATAATATTTTGTTTCTCTGTTTTGAGGATATTAAGATCTTCCCACTTTGACGTCTGAACAGTTATTTTCTCACCCATGAGTTTATTTTATCTGTAGCCTTTTTATTTCTAAGTGTTGCTATCTTTCAAATGTTTACATCAATTTTCTCTAAAGAGGCTTCTGCAAGGGTTCAAACTTATTTTGCCCGGTAGTTACTCTTTTAAAACTTTCATTGCCATTTCATACTTTCTAGTTTATTTATTGACCACTTCTCAGTACAGTCTCTAAGAAGGTAGAAACCTTTGTTTAAGTTTTCATTCACTTTGCTAGAAGATCTGGCTTATAATATGTGCTAAGTAAACACTGTCGAGTAAAAAAATATATTATGCTTGGAAATCTCTTCTTGTTGTTGTGAATCTCTGCCTTTCCCTTGAGTGGGAGGGACTACAGCAGAGTCCTGCAGACAGATACAAGTCCTGACTCCCTGGCACAAATGTGCACTCAGTTGACAAGGGAGGAAAGACAAGTGAGCAAAGTGAGCCCAGGAGACAGTAGGTGGGCAGTGATATGCAGTATGTTCTGGCTCCAGATCGTGGGCAGAGTTACCCACTGGGCATCTTGGACAACATGACTTTAACATGCGACGGTGACAGCCGATGGAATTCTGGAGTTTAAGCCTCTTGTTCTTTGGGGCGCCCCTCGTTTGGGGGATAATTTCCTTTTAGCCAGAAGATGCTGGCACATCGTCACTGCTCCTGCTTTGGCCTTTGCTGCTTGCTTCCCCTAGAGGAAGCTGCTGAGAGGCCATGAGCACACTGCAGACAGCGAAGACTCCCTGGACTAGACAGAATTGTCACAGCACCCAGTTATCACCTAGCAGATTCGCAATTCTCCTCTGAGGTCCACTGTGGTGACTTAGAGCGTCTTAGATCCCCTATACAGCGGTCCTGACAGTGTATTTGACTTGGCTGTTTTAGTATCCAAATTCTCAGAAATTCTAATAAATGGCTACTCTGTGCTTTTTCAAAATATCTATATCATGAGAAGCAAAGAAGCTGCACATGAATCTAGATTAAAGAAAAGTGGTATCTAAATGTAATGAAAAATAATTCTCAATGGGTTTTTGACTGAAAGGAAAAGCAGCCACAAAGGTCATTACTTAGATAATTAGAGAATTTTAAGTAGCAAACTTAGCATATATATATATATATATATATATGTTAAATTTCATGAATGTGATAGTTGTATTGCATTTTATTAACAAAAATGTCTTCATTCTCAGGGCATGTGTGCCAGACATTTAAAGGTAAAGTTTCACATGTGGTTATGCTGTTAAATAACTCAAACCTTCAGTTCGTCACTAGCGGGCTCGATAGTACGAGCAGAGAACGCTAACGAGGGATGAATTCTGGGGAATAATAGGAATGCTCGTTGCCTTGTCTTCATGACTTCTATGACTGGAAATCGTCTTAAATAAAAGATATGGCTGGAAAAGTAAATAAATATAAAAATAAGGAAATAAATGAAATGGTGTCTTTATAGAGTTATTTGTGCACTTTGTGTTTTTTTCTTTCAGGAAAAGAATGATTGATTCACTGTATTTTGTGAACTGATCTTTCAGTAGTTTAAAATTCTCCTTCACATAATAATATATTACAAGCAAATATGAACTCAAATAAATCTAGATTATTTAAAGACATTCTGAAAAATTGAGAAATACTTTGAATTTACCAATAGATTAAGACATTTTATTGCCTAAAATTCAGAGCATATACTATACTACTGAAATCACGATTTTTTACCATGAATGTAACATATAAATGATCAATTATATTTTAAACAAGCACATTGTGCAGATTTCATATTAGCAGAGATTTACTTGGTGATTAAAGATCACTGAAGTTGCTGTAAGAGTATCTAGATTTATATGAAATGTTTTCATTTAATGTATATAGTCACCAGTCACATTTTATGGAGTTGCACTTAATATGTATTAAAGTTTAGATATTCATTCAATTAAAATTTTGTTATCTTAGTATTCTAGGTGACTAGAAAGGTCCTTCCCTTCCTGTCTTTTCCCTCCCTCTGTTCAGTGCTGGGATTTAGTCCAGGGCCTTGGGAATGCTAGGCACCTGCTCTACCATGGAGCTATGTACCACATATTACTAACAGAGATTTCTTACATTCTGTATCCATTTCTTCGTATTTCCTTGGATGAAGGTATGCAGACTGAATAGAGGCTTGAGTTTGGGACAGTCAGGTCTCAGGGCACACGGACTGAATAATGTATCCTTAAGGCCAAACGATGAGCGCTTGGCTTCTAGGCCCAGGGCTCATTGCTGCTGTACCCGATGCCTGGGAAAGGTGCGCCAATGAGTCCATCCTTATGCCAGGTGCTTCATCTTGACGTTTATATTATTCTAATGTCTGGTTTTCACTCTAGTCAAAATGTAAAATAATTAATAAACAAAAGGAATTATAGAGATATTCTTGCAGATATCTTCACGTTTTCAAGAGGGAGAGTGCAGAAGCAGAGTAACGCTTCTGTGAGGCCTCCTGGTGAGTTCGCTCCTTCTTTACGCATCCAGTCACGCGTGGACCCTGTGCATCAGACACTGTTAAGAGATCTGGGGTTAAACAGGAATGGGAACAGATACACTCCCAGCACTTATAGGGCCATTTGACAGCACGTCTGCTGGCTATGAGTGTGCCTGGGTGAGGAGTGAACCGAGAAAGCGAGGGCCGGTGCCTGGGGGTGTGGAGGGAGAGGTGGTCGCAACTTCAAATGGTATCAGCAAGGCCTCACCAAAAAATGAGTTTTCAACCAAAACACGAGGAGTCAAGCGATAGTCAGAGCAATAGCTCTGACCTGATTTGTCCTCATCACATCCCCCTGGGTCCCAGAGCAGGTGCCCACTGAGGGCATCTTAGTCCCCTCACCGCAGCCACCAATGCTCTGCTGGGAGGGACACAGGCCGGCCCCTGGCCCCATCCACAGAAGGCCCGGGTCAACACACCTGTGCAGATAGGACAGAGGAGGCCGCTCTGCTCTTCCCTGGGCCGCCACTGTCTGTCTCACAACAAGAACTTGGGGCCTGAGGATATTGGAAGAAGCCCGGCCATACCAGAAGCACAGCACAGCTCCGGGCAGAACCGCGGTGCCCTGTGAGCGGGGAGGGAGCCCAGACCTGCAGCATGGCCATCCTGGCAAGGCCTGGCGGGGGAGGGGAGAGGCTAACTCAGGGGCCAGAGCCCCTTCACTCCCGCAGGAAACCCCAGCTGTGTACAAAACCCTTTACAACGGCTTCTCACTATCTCAATGTTTTTTGAAAGGAAAGAAACCAAAACAACAGGACTGAGGATATAGCTCAGCAGCACAGTGCCTGCCTGGCAAGCGCAAGGTTGTGAGTTTGATTCCTGGTACCACATGTGTGTGCGTGTGGTAAAAAACAAACAAATAAAAAAACAAAAAATAAAAAACAAAAACCAAAAAATAAAAAACAAAAAATAAAAAAACAAAACAAAAAAACCAAAAAACAAAAAACAAAAAACAAAAAACAAAACAAAAAACAGCAATAAAAATGATACAGAATTTCAAAACAAGCTGATAGGTGCTGAAAACTGGAGAGGCTCTTGGTGGTCGCAGGTAGGAAAAGGGCAAGAGGATTTAGAAAATAAAGACAAGAGACACGAGCTGAGGTCAGGTGGAGGCTGCCTTCCCGGATGGGAACAAAGGACTGGATAAGCACCTTCCGGGCATTAATTTATACTGTTGCAAAGTTAGTATAAACATGCACAAGGTTGCCTAGCGACTGATGACTGACGTTGTCCAGGCACGATGCTTTTCTCAGGAAGGAAGTACTTCCAGCTTCAGCGGCTCCCTACAGGTAGGAAATTAACAATGATTGTTATATTGCATATCATTATCTTCAAAGTAGTTGCTCAGATTACCAGGTACAGGAATGCAACACTGATCAAATTATATAAGCACTAACTGTTCCTTTCAATGAACTAATATAAATTAGTAGTAAAATTATTTTAGCTATCTTTATATGTATATATATATATATTTTTTTCCCTTTCTTTTTTTCTCCTTTCACCTATCCCAGTTGTTCTTTCCTTCTGAGCAGTTTATGTACTAGGTAAATCTTGGAAAGAATGAAATGCCCATCAACTGAGGGAATGGATAAAAAAGATGTGTTTTTTTTACACAATGGAGCACTACTCAGCTATAAAGAAAGACAGACTCAATGTTCTTCTTTTAGAAATGGGTGGTGGTTATAGCAAACTATGTATATTAACCAGTGAGGGAAGAAAAATTCATACAGAGTGAATTAAAACAAGGTCCTTTTATACTGACAAATATTTTCATGAATATTGAATCCCCAAAAAATCTTCCTTTCTCTGTAAATTATATTATTTTCAAAAATACTCAGCTACTTACCCTAAGGTATTATATGTGTCACTGACAACAGTTTTTTTTCCCAACAAAAGTAAAGACTTTTTTTTATAGCTGTGTTATACTTAAGTGTATTAATGGGTAAAAGTCACCCACATGAAAATTTAAATATAAAACAACAAATAAAAATGAATCACTACTGAAATATGTGTGTGAATTAATGGAGTCTTTCTGACTTTTTAATAAATACTATAGGAAAATTAATTCTTCAAAGTTGAAGATATTAATCATGCTTTACTTATTTTTGTTTGTTTTTAGTATGTATGTGGAATGACTAGAAAATAAAATATTATATATGAAACTTATTACATCTAAATATTTAATACTTAAAGTATGTTTTGATGTGGTCACTTGACCCACTATAAACATAGTGAGATGTCAACAGATGAAGTAATATAATTTCTGATTCAAAAATAAAAATATAGAAGAATGCACAGTGAAAAATCTTGTACCTTTACTGTTAGTCATCTAATCAATTTCCAAACTGGCTACTATTTTAGCTGCAAGGTAAAGACTTAGGTTTTCATGATTCCAGGGTTTATGAGAAGTGCTATCTCTCTTCCCATATTTTGTAGTCTGTTTTGTTTTGCATTTAAAATTGAAATTGGCAACCCTTCCATATCAGTAGGTGAAGAATTATTTGTTTCAAGAACTACATACCAATTTATGATTTAGTTTCCTTTTTTAAAAAAATTTTCTTATTTTAAAGAGGGTAGTACATGAGAAACAAACAAACAAAAAAATAGAACAGTAGCAGCATACCAGTATCATGAACATATATGATTTAGTTTCTTACTAGGCAGCATTTATATTTTTCCAGTGTTTTGCTGGTTTTTACACTGTTAGTTCACTATTCACTTTATAAAATGTCATTTCCTGAACATACAACTATATTTCAAATTATATTTTCAGAAATAAAAATTCTGTGCATAAATAAAGAGCAGATAGATATATAGATGATGATAAATAGATAGGATTTATGAAGATTAACTCACTTAAAGGTTCCAATAATTTATTCCAGAAAATATATGAGTATCTTTTCAACAACCAATCAATAAAACAGGTTATCAGTTTTTAAATATTGTCAATGTGAGGAAAATGTCATTTCATTTTACTTTTGATTTGCAATACTTTCTATTGGTAAGTTTGAAGATCTGGCATATGGCCCTTCTGCCGTGATGTCCTTGCTGTGGAGCCATGCAAAACCATGGACCGAATCCTCTGTAACCATGAGCTAAAGTAACTCTCTCCACCTTTAAGCTGCAAGCCTCATGTCTATTGCTAAGCAACAGGAAAATTTATCAATGTAGGCCATAAGTCATATTCATAAATGACTTCCTTACACAAAGTCATAAACCAATTCTGTCATATTTTATTGTAATAGTTTAGTGTTTTTTATTGTTTTACATTAAAACTTGGTTTTTATTTTCCCAGTGCTGGACATCAGCCCAGGGCCTCGCACATGCTAAGTAAGGAGGCTACCACTGAGCTACACCCAGGCTGACATTAAAAGCTTTAACTTGTGTGGAGTTTATTCACATGAGGTGTGAGTTTTCACTGTTTTCCTGGTGTCCATCCAATTGTTTCCAACACCATCTACTGAAAAGCCAAACTTAATTATCTGGGCTGAAGTCATTTTCATATTCGAATTCCTAGTATGTTTTGAGATCAATTCTCATTTTTTAGTTTATTCCATTGGTCTGTCCTTCCGCAAGTCCATCGAAAGTCTTGTGAACTGAGATTTAAATATTACATGATTTAAAATATACTCATTCATAGAAGTCTATTAAGGAGAGCATTCATTTTCTGTTTCAGTTGCATTTTTGTTGCTCTTTATGATCTGCCTCTGCACATGAACTGTAGAATCCCTTTTTCTGTTGTTAAGGTTTTTAAAAAAAATCACATTAAAATTTTTAACTTTACTTTTGACATCATTGTGAGGATGAACACTCTTGACTGCCAAGTAGGCTTTTCATTTCTTTTCAGATTTTTGATTTTGTTTTCCTTGGGTTTGATTTTTAAAAATTTTCCCTGTGCTGTTTTTGCATATGGAAGTTAAGCTTATTCTCAAGTTCTTCTCTCCCTCCTTCCCTCCCTCTCTCTCTTTCTCTTTCTCTCTCTCCTGTTGTACTGGGTTCTTTTTGACTGTCCACTATGTCTTTTAGTGTTAAGACTTTATGTGACTATCAGTAAAATTGGTACACTGCTACTTTCATAGATTTTCTTATTTTTAAAACAGTTTTTCTAGTTACTCCAAGATTTCCAGGGATTCAACCATAAAGCACTAATACTCATAATTGTACTTATTTCTTTCCAGTTTTTATACTACAGGTTCTTTTCATGCAAGTATGCAAGTTTATCTAAGTATACCTTTCTGGAATGAGAATCACTTGATCGTCACATTAATGCATGTAGAATTTTGATTGTTTTTCATTAATTATTCCTAAATCTAATGATTTCATAATAGTAGTATAGGGCCATCCTTCCACTAACTCTTCTTACCTTTTATAGAAATAAATTTAGTCTCTCTCTAAACAAACTTTTGAGATAATAGAATAGAAAATAATACAGCTATAGATGTCTATGTTTCAAAATAGTTACATACAGTAATTTTAAGTACTATAGAGTTGCATATATATTTACATGTCATGTTACAGAAGTAACTATTTTCTTCTAAACTACAGGTTATTTCTAAACAATTATGAGTATTTTGGAGGGATTCCAGGTGACTTGTGAGTATCCACGGAAATGACCAATTTTATTTTTCTTATCTTTCAAAACAACGATTATAAAATTTTGAATATACATAAATTTGTCTTTTATTTTTGTGGCGATAAGGTGGCAAGTCCAGGTCTCACTCACATTAAAAAATGGGCTCACAACTGAGCTAGGTTGTCATCCGTACTGTGTGCTTTGTTTAAAATAAACCCCCTTATGTTATTTGATTCACTTTCATGCATATTATAATATGCTATTCATTTGCCATATCGATAGAGTCCACTATCTCATGTCTATAGATTATTTAGTAGTTTACCTTCAGTAGAGTTGATTTTTCATTGTTCATTTCTTCTAATTGTATATGTTGTAATGTTTTCTAATCATATTATATACTTTTTAGTTACATTTATAATTTCCTCCATTGTTTTCTTCTGCTTAGCTGTATTAGATTTTTACTGACTTTTTGAGTTAAATAATTTGTGCTCTTGTTCTTATTGACATAAATGTGTAAACCTATTAAATTTTAAGCAAGAGTAGTTCTGATATTTTTCTTACTAAATTGTAAAACATTTTCTCTTTGAACTGAGTTTGGTGTACTGAAGCTTGTAAATTTATGCTGATGAAATTTTTAAAATTTTTGTTTATTTAATTACAATTCAGAAGTATTTTCCATGTTATTTTTCACTTCTTGAAATTATGTAGGTTTTCTTTTTGGTCCAATGGACAGTGGATTCTTCTGTACAGAACGGACACAGGTTTTTTTTTTTTTTATTACTAAAGTGAATTAAAAAATTTATAGGAGATTCAGACTGTCCTTTTTTATTAACATGGATTTCTTTTTCTTTGTGTTTTATTTCTCCTTTTAGCTATGAAAGGGATTTTGCTTATTAGTCTCTTTCGTTGTTTTGTATTTGTGTATGTATTTTTTGTTTTGAAAAGTTATAACTCTTTTTATTCTTGTTTTTAATACAATTACCTTTCCCCCTTTGATGGGAAGATTTAAAAATCACCTCACATATTTTCTTATTACAAACAGCATTGAAATAAAATTTTCTGCTGGGCATGGTGACACACACTTGTAATCTTAGCACTTGGGAGGCTGAGGCAGGAGGATCACCATCAGCTTGAGGCCAACCTGAATTGCATAGTGAGACCTTGTCTCAATCAAATAAACAACAACAAAAATAAAATTTTCTATTCATTCTTTCTCCCACTTTCCATGTTACTGCTCTATTTTAATAAATAATATTTTATTATTTTTTAATATTAATATTTATTCTACTCACTGCAATACATATTGGCTCAGTTATAGT
>NW_004955471.1:11079748-11087149 GCF_000276665.1 Chinchilla lanigera | reverse complement strand
GTGTGTGTGTGTGTGTGTGTGTGTGTGTGTGTGTGTAATGGGTAAGGAACAGAAAGTAAGCTAGAAAGTTTAGGACCAGTGAGTTTGAATAATTTCTGGAGCACAGGGCCTCTTCCTAGTTATCTGACACCTGGCCCTGGGGTGACTCTGGAGTGGAACTGTGACTCAGGAGTATAAGAACTAGAAGAAGGAAGTAGTGGAGGACAAGGATGGCTAGGTCACCTGGTTTGCACCTGAGAGGTACCCTTAAGGGCAAGTATTTGAGATCTCTATGAACTGGCTCATCTGGGTTGGAGAGCTGCTGCAGTTTCAGCAAAGCCTCAAGATGTAGTTACTTTTTTTTTTTTTTTCCAATACTGGGAATCGAACTCACGACCTCATGCTTGCCAGGCAAGTGCTGTGCCATTAAGCTAAATGTCCAGCCCCCTCAAGATGTAGAAGTGTTAGGAAATACTTGAAATGGAGGATGTGATTAATACACAAGCAAAGCAATGATGTCTGAAGTGAGGAAGGCTGGAATAGGAGGCCTTCTCCACTTTTGAAGAGGACCCCAGGACAGAGAAGCCATCAATGGTCTCTGGAGGCAGAGGAGGGTGAAGAATGAATGCCAGCCACACACTGAGACCAGCCAGTGAGGCACAGGAGCCGAGCTGTCCCGGAAACACCTTCAAATTCCTCACCATCGCCGGTGAGAGAGCCTCATTTGCTGGGACACTTTAATCCTGGTCTGTTCTTCCTGACTGATACAAGTTTCATCAGCCGAGACAGGAAGTGGGAGGGCCGACGTCCACGTGCTCGTCCCTCCTTCCGCCTTCCAAAAGTGAGCCATTTCCGGAAGACCTAGCACAGCCTTCTGTTCAGTATGGAAAGTTCAAAACTCACTTTTTTTCTCCTTTAGTATATAAATACCACTCCCGTACTTACTAGATTGCAGGGACCAAAGTATCTGTTTATTTTGAAGCTAAGAAATAGTACAAGATTCTTTTAAGGAATTTTTGCTGCCAGGCGAATTTGCTTCAGGTTTCCTAGAACACATTAATCTGGCATCTAGCAAAATGATCAAATGCACACATTTCCGACATAAACTCATGGGCTTCTTACTATGTTCTGAGTTTGACACATGCTGTCTTTCACAGCATCTTCCAATCCCAGGATCATCGATCGTGTTACATTTATTGTCACCTGGCAGGTGGACTTATTCTCTCCCTTTCACTAGAAAACCTGAGACACATACATGTCTTCACTGGAGCTACTTTAGCTTTTTCTCTGCAAAAATAGCTAGTTCGTACTAGTTAAATTACGATTTCTGTGCCTAAAGGAGTCAGTGGTTATAGGCTCGCCCAACACTTCTGACCCTCAGAATTGTGGTCTTTACTCCTTTTCTATGGTATACTCATTATGAAATGACTTTTAGAAACCTTTATGGAAAGGTATTCTAAATTTCAAAGCAAGTTCAAATTTAGTCACATTGAATGCATATATTCAAATACATTTTACAACCCAGAAGAATGCTCATATTGTACTGTAGGATAAATACAGAAGTTCCAGCACAAAAGAAATATGCTCTAGTCATTATTGTAGCACATCAGCCGCATATGTCTAAATAGTTCCTCCTCAACTATATTGAGAATATATAAAACAATTCTCTTGTGTTTTCCTGTATATAAATACTCTCCTCTCACCCAAGCTTTGAGAGAGCACTTGCAGCTCTCAGGTGAAAATGTTAAGGGTAGACCATGAGAATGAAGGTATTTTAATAGAATTTAACAGCACGAAAGCAGAGACAAACACGTGAGGGAGTGTTTTTACTTGAGCTTTGCCTCCTCAGTACCTACCTGCTTTCTTTAGACTACAACTGGTGTGAAATGAGAACTACTGCTCAAATCTCACAGAGATTTCTCTCTCCACCTGCCTTCTTTCATCCCTGTACTTTTCACCTGAGAACAGTGGTAGCCTTCCAGTGGCCCAGCCTTCCATGAAGTGGATCTGGGGTATGTGTATCTTCCTACGCAGATGATCTAAGACCCAACAGTAAAGGAGATCCAAAGCATGGGTATGTAAGAGAGATGTAAAAATAATAACACTATGGGATTAAGAATGTATACTGAATCTACTGAAAACCATTTCACTTAGTATGAGGAATCAGTAATACAGGATCAAAAGGCCTAATAAATGACCCTCCCATGCATATACTTGTAATGACAAAAATAAGCAATGTGGGGACCACTGCTATTGAAATAATAAATTAGTCTACAATGTCATTTATGCACACCAACAGAAAAATTCCAAATAGAACAGGTAAGTAAATAAGTTCTATAAAAGAGGTTGAATTAAAGAACATATAGAGGCATACTTTATTAAAGTTACAGCAATGGTTCCTGGCATACTTGAATCAAGGAGAGGTAATGACAATTACTCTTTGCTAAAGGCGCATTTCATTTTTTTCACATATTTTCACACATTTCATTTTTTTTTTTTTCAGCTTCAAGCTCAATCCTGGATAAGTAAGTCAAAATGAATAACAACAGTCATAAAAGCCCAGCCTGGAGGCTAAGCTGCAGAAAGTGAAATCTGTTAGTCTTCACCACTCACATATCCAAGCAGCAGTATTTTTCCAAGACTATGATATAAACGGTAAGTTCTAGAGAAAGTTCCACTTTGTATTCTCTTGGCTGATTAGAAAAGAAATTTATACCCTTGTGGCAACCAGTAAGGGGGTAAATATATATCTAAAGTTCTAGTTTTCCTTTTGACAACTTCAAATAAAATTTTATCCACAAGTACAGTCTCATGAATCCCAGTCTGAAAACAGCCATTAAGATTACAATAATTTGTCTTCTTCTGGTAAATAATGGTGTTTATAATTTGTAGTTTATTGCTGAAAGTGGGAACACAAGGTGACTTTCGAAATCCCTTGTGTAATCTTAGAATTCTTGCACTTGTTATTTTTCCTATGATGATGGATTATTGGTTAATAGTCATGACAGATACACCCTTCTATTTCAAATTGAAAATCATAAAGTATTGGTGGAGACCACTATGAGGTGGCTCTGAGCAGGATTTAAAATTAATCAGTTGGCTTTCTATGTTTATTTGTGAGCTTGTTCCAGGCCTAAATCCATTGTCTGGAGATGGGCAGCGGCTTCATAGTAAGTGAACCTGTATGAGTCACTGGTCTTGGCTGAGGCCTGCAGTGGCCTGTGAGGCTGTGATACCTCAAAGGGAAAGATAAGGCCTCAGCTGAGGGTGTCTGTCCACAACCCCAATTAACTAGGTAGAGACTGTAACTGCAGGCATCTCATTTCTACAGTAAATGTCAACCTGGAGATGGGATAGTCTACTAATTAGCACAATTTACTACTTGGGGAAGTCCCAAGGTTTTGCACAGTTTCCCGCACTTTCCTCAGTATCCCCTTCCTTTGTGTGAAATCCAAATAAATATAGGCCACTTGGGGAAGTTCTTTGTCTCAGATCTCATTCATTGAATTCTGCTAGATGGTTTTGATCCTCCTGGAGCCCTAAAATCATACCACTTGTCGCTTTTATTTAAGCCTTCACCATCCACTTGTTTGGAAGGTTGCAGAACTGAACACTCTGAGATAAAGTATAATGTAACAATTTTGCCTCCAGGTGGAGATGTCAGATTTTCACAAGTGAAGAAGACTTGCAGGACTTTTACCTTACCCTAGAATTTTATTAAGGATCTAGAGGAAAGGTTTCTGCTGTATTTAACAAGAAATGAGAGGAGATGGTTGTCCCTCTTCCTTTGCTTTTCTTTCTATTCTGGAAGACAGTGATGAATGCTAAATTACCATAGAACAGTAACCCACGGGCATGGCTCTGTGTGGTTCCATGTCCCCTCAAACAACACAGGCTCTTTTGTGGAATTTTTAGAAAAATAGTACATATTTGGCAAACCCCATCTTTTGGAGCAGCAAGCTGCACAAACAATACACAGACATGTCCCCAAAGTCATTGGAGCCACTGCTGAACTTTACCAGATCTTCTAAACACATGTTATCATGCAGCATGCTGTGTGCCTTGTCCTCTGAAGGACAACCTTAGGCAATTACAGAGGACTTCCGTTATATTGTGATGCTGCCTATATTCTAAAATCATAGGCTTTGTTTACTTATTTGGACCAAGCAGAGCCAAGCTCAGCAGTGAATATTAACAACTGCTAAGGTAAAATATGTCAGCAGAATAAGATCAAAGCATGATAAAACTTGATACTTCACACGTAAAGCCTGGAGGGAAGAAAAAGCACCAAAAATAGTGACACGGTTTCACAAGCCCTGGTACCAGAGCTTCCCCACATGGCTTGCGTGGATGCAAACCTGGTGACCACAGAGAGGGGTGGAGGGAGATAAGGGGAGAACCACGGTCCTCATTTTCTCTCACTAGCCTTATTGAGGTTACTTCCCGAAGACCCAAAACTGAATCTCAGTGTAACCTGACTTGTACCTTAATTGTATACCTTTTATGGTTGTATTATAATTTGATTACTACATGAGTGGTTTTAAAAATCAAATTAGATTTAAAAAACTATTTCACTAAAATATTTTTTCTATTTCAGTAGTCTTAAATTACCAGCACAAAAGCAAAGCACCTAAGTAAAACTATAGAAATTAATGTCTAAACTATTACACTGCTGTTCACCTCAAGACTGGTGAGTTACTTATAATGACATCTGTAATGTTTCTATGATTAAGTTCACTCCAAAACCAGAAAGTACTCCTCCAATCCCTAACAAACTCGGAATGAAAGTCTTTAATTTCAAGGAAAATGAATCTAATGTCAAAGGCCAGAGAAATTACAATCTCAGAATAATTCAGTGAACTTGTATTTTAAAAGAATATTCTGTTACTCAGTTTTCTAGAATAGAGAATTGATGCTCCTTTAAATTCTAGTAAACTTAGTTATTGAAAACCAAAATACCCTAAAATTTACTTTTATATTCTTTGTTATATTATGTAAAAGTGTTGTTCAATAGCTCTTTTAAAAATAATTTAAATATTTCTGTCCTCTCCCAAAATGAAGCTACTAGCTGAATATAGACATGGATGACTTGAGTGTGTGGCTGGAGAACAAATTTTTAAATTTAATTTGATTTTAATTTTTAGCTTCAACTCAAATTTGCTTTGTCCCAAGGACTGGTTCCTGTCACACTGGACAGTGCAGACGTGGATTCTCCACTAGAGTAGGCCAGTGCTTACCCCAACTCTGTGCTTCCTTGGCCCAACATCAACATATTTAGAAAGATTTATCCTTTGAGATTCTACACTTTAGGTCTTGCAGTTTGGGTAAACTCCAGTTTTCAGAAGCACAGCCTGAACTTTACTTACATGAATGATGTATCTGAAAATAACAAATCTTAAGGAAAAGACTATAACTGGCACCTCTCTTCTATCTGGTAAATTCTTCTCTGACCTCGGATTTAAAACCTGATGTATTTCAAAGGAAAATAAGTCCTATTTTTTGGTCTTTCTTCCTTAGGTGTAGAGACTCATCTAAATCCCAAGTCAATGGGTTTGTATTTTAAATGACTTCTAATTGAATTACTCTTTCAACTATGTACAGCTGTCCATGAAATAACCTCATGAGAGTGGTAGTTTATTTATTTACTTTTATTTTTCTGTGCCTTGCTCCTCAGGAGTTCCAAATCAAGGTCAGCAAAGGTGGAGAAGATGCAGACACATTCCAGATCGCACTCATTCCTGTGATTGGAGCAGGCACTCACAAAATGCTCTGTCAACAATTTAAATAAGAAAAAATTCGGCAAGTTATTTTTCATCTATTTTAACTCAAATATAAACTTTTGGAAAAAACTAACATTAAAGTTTCTATAAGACTTTGAAAAAAATCATTCCTAATTTCTGTGCTGGTTGGTTATATCTTTTTTTTAAAAAATAAGAGCAATTAAAGACTTTGATTTTGAGCCATGTCTATCAGCACTATTTTTCTTAGACCCTGTTAGTCTAAAATTTGCTAACTGATCTAAACTGAGTGCCATGCCAGTGATATTTCAGTGATAAGTATTACATATTACATACATTTCTTAGTAATAATGATGATAATAAGTTGATTTATTGAGCATTTATATGCCATAGAGTATATTAAATGTGCTATTCTAAGTGTTTTATATATTCTAACTCATTTATTGCCAAGATGACACCAAGCTGTGTGTGACAACAGTAGCCCTGCATGATAGCTGGGGAAGGAGGGGCGCAGAGGATTTAGATTCTGTATCTGTGGCCACACGGCTAGTCCGTGACGGCATCAGAGCCAGACTCACACATCTGGCTAAAATCTGCTCTTCAGTGGCTCTGCACATGAGCCTCTTATAAAGTAGGGGTTTTCAAATTATTTTTGCACTTACATTATTGCCTTTTAAAATTAGGATTCTAATTCTGAATCTGTACATCTAGTTTGGGGCTTCAAATTCTGAATTTCTTTTTAAAAAGTGTATGCATACAAGATTCATAAATTACTGAAATGTGCATATACATTGTGTATGACCACTGCAATCAAGCTGTGTACATTTACACACGTCATTGTGTGTAGTGATAACACTTTGCATCTGTCAGCCTAGCAAGCTTCACACACACAGTACAGTCTTATCACCTATGACACACACAGAACATGTTTGGATTTACCTATCATGTACAAATGAAACTATGCCCCTTCCCCAAGGGGTCTCAGCATTGCCTTTCAGTGGACAAACTTTGAACAGCAGTTCTAAAGAACACAAAAGTCAAAGAAGAAATATCAAGAAAACATGAAAAGAAAAATTTGGACCAAATATATCAGGAAGAAGAAAAATCTAAAATTGTTTACTCTTCCACCTTTGGAAACTAGAAAAAAGAGAAAATTCAACCCAAAATAAGAATAACAGATAAAAATACAGCACAAACCAACTAAATTGAAGAAAAGATTTTATTAAAGGGTTAATAAAATCTATTAACCCCTTGCCAAGCTAACTAGAGATAAAGGAAAAACAACACAAATTATTAATACCAGAAATGGAATGGGGCATCCTTACAGTTCCCATGAGCATTAAAAATAATAAAGGAATATTCTGGACAATTTATGCTTACAAACTTGATATCCTAGATGAAATTAACCAATTCCATGAGAGAAACAGTCTCCTAAGGCTCACATAAGAAGAAAAAAAGACAATTACTTAGCCCCATAACTCATAAAGAAATCTCATCAATAGTCAGTAACCTTCCAAACAGAAAGCACCAAATTACAATGTATTTACAGATGAATACTACCAACCATTTAATGAATAATTTATACCAATACCCTACAATGAAATTAATGAAGTTCAAAACAAGAAATCAATAGGAATGTGAAAAAAGGAATAGATTATGCCAGTTACTTTTTTTGTTTATTTGT
>NW_004955471.1:11071805-11079648 GCF_000276665.1 Chinchilla lanigera | reverse complement strand
GACCTTGTGCTTGCCAGGCAGGCACTTTGCCGCTTAGCTAAATCCCCAGCCCCTAGACTCAATTATTTTGACTGTATTTTTCTTAAAAGTAGTTTCCTTGTTCTCTTGAAAAATCAAATTTATTTTTGTTAGGTACTTTTTCTCTTATTTTTTTTTTCCCTAAAGCCATGAATTTACATGTCAGCTTCCCCAGTGACCTTGGAAGGCTTTCTAAGTTCTGGCATTTCTGCTCAATGAGTCACCATAAAAGGCAATACTTCGTGAGGATCCTTTCGTACAGGATGAAATACTTGGCCTTGGTACTTTCCCTGTTGTGTGGAAATTTATTTTTATTTTGTTAGTGAGCATTTGTAAATTATTTTTGTCCTTGTTCAAGCCCCACCCCCAGTGTGTTTTTGAACCCTGCGTAAAGCGATGTTTTAAAGTGCACCATGGAATGTGCTGGGTTTCCCAGAACCAGCACGGGGTTTCTGTGTCATGTGGGCAGGGGCAGGATGGCCAAGCACCCTCACAGCTTCAAGCCTGACATCTTGGTAACGTGGCTTCCTAGACAAGTGGCTCCCTTGGTCATTCTTCCTGGCGGCCTGACCCTTTGTTTCTTTGCGTAATAGATGTGTCTCAAGGACATTGTTCACTGCTGCAGACCCACTGGCTCTGGCGCGCATAGTGGTGAACAGATCTGAGGGCAGGCTGTGTCCTTCCTGTCTAACACCTGTGCGGGATTCTTCTCTCTGATGACCTGAGTTACTGAGCACAGCTTTCTCCTTTACCTCCCCTTTTCACTTCTGCTCTATCTTCCCTGCTTTTACGACTCATCCCACAAAACACTGGGAATGAAAACTGCATCCTTCACTTAGTTTTGCTGAACATTTGGTTAGTGACTTTGAGAACATATCTTCTTTTATACAAGCTCTGGGAGAAGAAAAGCACCGAGACGTATTGTAACTAAAAATATTTCCTATTGACTTTACACATAGACTTTTGCTTGATTCTTTAAAATTTTACTACAATTTCTTCACAATCTTCCTGTTTTTCTTGGTGAAATATGTCCTAAAATGCAGAAAAATAATTTTTCCCCTAGCACAGGACTCCAGTGGATGAAGCAGAATGACACTTACAAACAAAGCTTTAGTTGTACCCTCTTCTGCTCTTATTTACAAGTATGCACTGAGCGCCTAATGTTTATAAGCACGTGTTGACAGAAGAGTATCCCACAAAGGAGAGCAGTTACGAGAATATGAAGTCACTTGCCCTGGGCCGCAAAATAGCGATCTGATCATATCAGCTGTCAGCATGACCTGCACAACAGTGAGAGTCTAGATGCCAATCTGGGCCACAGCGTCTCGAGAATGTGACTTCAGAAGCTTGATTTCAAGTGAAGGATCAATGTCCAGGATCTAATTTTCATGCCTGGAAAGGCAAATTTTAAATTTATTTACAAGAATGAGGAGAATGAGTGAGAGAAGGAACTTTCACGGACTTAAGAACTGGAACTTTGAGGCTTCCTTCTCTCATTGAATCCTCCAAAAGGAAGAACGATTCATTGTGAATAAAGAGGGCCTTTATAAAAAAAAAAACCTTTATACAAAACACTCCCCCAGATTGAATCATTTGCAGTGAACAGACTTTTGTCATTTTAAATTTGATATATTTATGTCTCTAAAGTAATAATCTGTGTTTATTCAGTGTGAAGAAACTTTAAAGAAATCTTTTTACTTAAGTGTCAGAAAACAAACAAAAAAACTATGGAAAAAAATCAACATTTATTATACACACTGGTAAAGTGAGCAAAGCACTACATGCAGGTTCATTTACAGGACCCCAGCTCCTCTGCTGCTTCTCAGGATTGCATCTGAACGTGAGAAAAATGAGAAAATGTGGCCCTGAGCAGTCGGCTACAGTCTCTAAGTCACCACACAAGGAAGGAAGGAACAAACAAGGTCTCGACCCGGACTGCGCCCCAGCTCCGTGCACTTTTCACCACACCAGATGATTCTCTACGGTGTCCTCATTCTATGCAGGAGTTAAGGACTGAAACTTAAAATTTAAGATTCTGGTGAAATTTTAAGAAGGAGTCACTGTCACTGGGATTTATTTTTAGGTTATTTCAATCTTTTAAGGTTAATGAACACATACTCCAACATTTGCCCCTTGCTTTTCTATTCACAGTAGACCTTCTTCTGCTTGGAGGATGAACAGAATAAAGTCTCAAAGTTGTAATTTTTAAAAATGTTAACAACTTCTGCTTCCAATTAGCTTTATTTGTAAATAACTCCATTTTTTTTTTTTTAAGATAGGTCTCATAATACCGAAAGCTGAGCTGAAGAACCCGCAGTAATTCTTTGTTGGCTTTATTTTTATTTTTTTATTTTTTTGGTTTTTCTCCGGTACCGGGAACCGAACTCATGACATTGCGCTTGCCAGGCAGGTGCTTTTGCCGCTGAGCTAAATCCCCAGCCCCCTTTGTTGGCTTTAAACATTTAAAAAATGTAGTCTGACAAAATCACTGAAAACACCATTGTAATATGTGATGAGCTTTTCCCCTACTTGTGATTGTTTTGGAAAGCGGGGACCTTTGATGCTGTGAGAAAACTGGATCCTCCCGTACCAAGGACAAGAGAAAGGCAAAGCCGGAGTAGACTGGTGAAACCGACTGCTGAGAGCCTTACTGGTAAAGTGCCTTGCCAGTCTGGAAACCCGCCAGTAGGAGCAAGAAGTATACACCAAGAGCAAGTGATGAGCGTCCATCTTTAACTGTGCCGCGACCACGCCTGCATTGCAAAGGCTCAGCATGGATTTATGTTGTTTCTTTAAAAACTGACTAAGAAAATAAGAAATGAGGGAAAGCCCAAATTACTCTCGCGGAAAGATGTCTGGTGCGCTCTTTTAGGCGGAGTTGGTGTCTGATACCTTCATACCCAGCCGTCCCCGCTCCGTCCTCCACAGGGAAAGAGTAAGTCACAGTGTTCGGCAGATCTGCCGCGTGTTGCCAGTGGTGGGAGATGTACAGAAGCTCTGGTTCCTACATCCAGGAAGCAGATGTCCCAGGCTTGAGAGATTAAGACGGTGTGGTCTAAAGTTCAACTATTCAGACATCATTAATTGGTTGCAATGAACTTCAGATTCACCGAGAAATATAGTTTTGTATTTGAGTTCAAGATTTCTCATATTTCTTGTTTTTAGAAGAGAAGAAAATTATAGTAGGATACGTAAGTTTATATCTTCTAAGGGCATACTATGGCTACCGCTGAATATTATCTCAAAGACACAAAGCATCATCTACAAAAGCGCAGACTTAATCACTTAAAAGCATTTTGGTTGAGGTTTGAGAAGGCACTTAAAATATTGTGACACATCAAAGACATTTATGACTCCAGCTGTACCGCAATAGCCGTGTGCTTAAGGCTTTCCTGACTGAGGATGGCGGCTCATCAGCAGACAGAAATGCGCACAGAAATTCTCTAAATGTAGCAGCAAAACCATCTGTTAAGAGTATCAGCTCCTGTGACACAATGCAGCTGTGTGGAATTAAAGCAAGTATTCATTAATATCTCCTAATAAACTGCGTAAAAGACTATGTCACTGGCTATGGAGATCGCTTTTGCTGAAATAAGCATAAAAACTTGCTTCAGTTTTGAATGTATCATTTTGTTCATGAAATAGAACACAGCTGATAAACAATTTGGTAGTTTTACTTTTAAATGGAACATGGTTCTCTTTTAATTAACAAGTTCGTGCACTGCAGATATCGGACACCGTGGGAATATTGGTGGAAGTGAGATTTGGGATGAGTATTGATTCTCTGCTGTGACGTGTTCAAGAAGTTGGATACACTGCAACATCACATTTTGTGTAACTTGGTTTTCTCTGGTGACACAAAACTGAAGGGTTAAACTGATTTTGTAGTCTTTTGATCAGATATATTTACTGACAAAAATCTCTGTTGAACAATGTAACTAAAATAAGTGAGTCTTAAAGAACTTAAAAGTAAAGATTCCTTTTAAGTCTATCCTTTCTGACTAATTTTCCTTTGACTTAAAGGAAAGGAACATTTTAAACACCAGGTGAAAATCCAGATTGCTTTGTTGTCCTGTCTTACACTAATTGAATTCTTAAGATTGGTGCTGTTGTTTTTTGACATTATTCACAATGAAACCTAACTGTACTCACAAGTACTAGTAAAATAGTCAGCCAGTGACTGCCAAGTAACTGTTCACATTTTATAAAACAAAAAAAAAAAATGCACAATAAGAAGGGTTTAATCTTTTAAGTTAAATATAAAAAAATTAAAATGACTGACAGTAAATGAACTTGCAGTTGTTCTTGGTATTAAGTTCCTCAAATAAAAGACATTCTTTGTATTAAAAAAAAAAATCAACATTTCTCCAACATTTCTCTATTTCTGATCAGGTTGAAAATACAGTATAACTTAGACTTTTATTTATATAGCAGACAAATATTTAGGCACTAATAAAAGTTATGTGCTTAATTTCCTTCAGTACTGTTGGCACACTGTCAAGTGGCAATTATTTGTACTTCAAGTTTATGTTATAGTTGTGTCTTTCTATAATGTCAGATTTACTGAATTACAATAAACTCACAAGCCATGTCAGAAAAGGTTAGAGTGTAGTTGTCACTTGTAGCTTCCCAAATCTCTTTCTTCTTTTACAGTAGCAGTGTCAAATTGGAGCTTTCTGGAGTCATATTAGGTCTCATTCCTGGAGAAAAATCATCAGCACAGTGTCTCCAAAAATCTTACATTTTTGATTAAGTGAACCTTAAATTAAGTGGCAACACAATTTCTTTAGGAAGGAGGGCACTTTGATGGTTTTAAAGGAGATAAGTCCACACCTTTAGCCAAGAGGTCAGTAAAATATAAAATAAGATATTCTTAATCAGCGTGATACACTTTATTTCTGCTATCCTAATTCACACATTTTCTGTCATGTATCATTTCATATTATTCTGGAGATTTTAATTGTGGCTTAGTTAGTATTTAGGTGTTATGTTTTAAACTTAAAGAATGAAAAGTTTGAAATGTGCCTTAAGAGATCAAGAATTGTGATATAATAATCCCGACATATACAGGCAAGGATTTTATGATTTGAGACTGACACAGACAGTGTTTCATTGCCTTTATCTTGTTCTTTATAAAAATATTCTTTTTTCATTTTCTTTTTTGTAGTAGTAGTGGGGACTGAATGCAGGGTCAGTCCTTTTTATTTTTATTTTGAGCCCGGGTCTTATTAAACTGCTAAACTGTCCAGGCTGTACTCAAATTTGTGATTTTCCTGCCTAGAATTACAGATGTATGCCACCCCACCTGACTTCTAAAAGCATTTTGAGTAGAATTGGAATGCTAGTTATATCTACATTTACTAATGCAAATCAGCAACTCATATGTGCATCCATTCACATGTGCAGGAATCTAACTTAATACTAAGCATACAAAAACAATTAGTGTTTCAACCCTACCAATTTATAATGCAGTTTAGGAACCAGAATGAACAAGCTAGATATTATCCACCATAGCAAGTAAGTGGAAAGTGAACAGATGTTTAATGAGTCTGAAAAAGAAAGATGTTATTTTTAGGAAAGATGATTAAGGAAGATTTTATGTGTTCAAAAACTTAATTCTTACAGTAAATATTTACTAAGCACCATCCATGTCCAGGAAATATTTGGACATGAGGTACACCAACTATGCTCTTAAGAGCATAAAGAGAATTATAATTATGATGTAAAGTGGTGGAGGGTGATCATTGAGACATTAACAGTATGCTGCTGGAGTTTGAAAGAGAAAACCAGCATCAGTCCTCCTGGAGAGGTCAGAGTGATGTAGAAGCAGAAGGGAGGCTTTTGTGGCAGGTAGAGACAGATGTTTCAAAATGTAGGTCTTATTATTAATCAGGGATGGTGAGGCCAACAGATTAGGAGACATATGTTATTGGAAGTGTGGTTTCTTACAGTTTCCAAGAAAATGGTGGGCACACCATGCCATTGGGTGACACATGGCAACACCAGGATTGGAAAAGAAGCACAAGGAATGGGGAAAACTAGGAAAGAGCTTTTATTGTGGGGTGTGTGTGTGTGTGTGTGTGTGTGTGTGTGTGTGTGTAATGGGTAAGGAACAGAAAGTAAGCTAG
Source organism: Chinchilla lanigera (assembly GCF_000276665.1). Classification (NCBI taxonomy): domain Eukaryota; kingdom Metazoa; phylum Chordata; class Mammalia; order Rodentia; family Chinchillidae; genus Chinchilla; species Chinchilla lanigera. The sequence continues at coordinate 11,073,502 of NW_004955471.1, read as the reverse complement.
AAAGTTTAGGACCAGTGAGTTTGAATAATTTCTGGAGCACAGGGCCTCTTCCTAGTTATCTGACACCTGGCCCTGGGGTGACTCTGGAGTGGAACTGTGACTCAGGAGTATAAGAACTAGAAGAAGGAAGTAGTGGAGGACAAGGATGGCTAGGTCACCTGGTTTGCACCTGAGAGGTACCCTTAAGGGCAAGTATTTGAGATCTCTATGAACTGGCTCATCTGGGTTGGAGAGCTGCTGCAGTTTCAGCAAAGCCTCAAGATGTAGTTACTTTTTTTTTTTTTTTCCAATACTGGGAATCGAACTCACGACCTCATGCTTGCCAGGCAAGTGCTGTGCCATTAAGCTAAATGTCCAGCCCCCTCAAGATGTAGAAGTGTTAGGAAATACTTGAAATGGAGGATGTGATTAATACACAAGCAAAGCAATGATGTCTGAAGTGAGGAAGGCTGGAATAGGAGGCCTTCTCCACTTTTGAAGAGGACCCCAGGACAGAGAAGCCATCAATGGTCTCTGGAGGCAGAGGAGGGTGAAGAATGAATGCCAGCCACACACTGAGACCAGCCAGTGAGGCACAGGAGCCGAGCTGTCCCGGAAACACCTTCAAATTCCTCACCATCGCCGGTGAGAGAGCCTCATTTGCTGGGACACTTTAATCCTGGTCTGTTCTTCCTGACTGATACAAGTTTCATCAGCCGAGACAGGAAGTGGGAGGGCCGACGTCCACGTGCTCGTCCCTCCTTCCGCCTTCCAAAAGTGAGCCATTTCCGGAAGACCTAGCACAGCCTTCTGTTCAGTATGGAAAGTTCAAAACTCACTTTTTTTCTCCTTTAGTATATAAATACCACTCCCGTACTTACTAGATTGCAGGGACCAAAGTATCTGTTTATTTTGAAGCTAAGAAATAGTACAAGATTCTTTTAAGGAATTTTTGCTGCCAGGCGAATTTGCTTCAGGTTTCCTAGAACACATTAATCTGGCATCTAGCAAAATGATCAAATGCACACATTTCCGACATAAACTCATGGGCTTCTTACTATGTTCTGAGTTTGACACATGCTGTCTTTCACAGCATCTTCCAATCCCAGGATCATCGATCGTGTTACATTTATTGTCACCTGGCAGGTGGACTTATTCTCTCCCTTTCACTAGAAAACCTGAGACACATACATGTCTTCACTGGAGCTACTTTAGCTTTTTCTCTGCAAAAATAGCTAGTTCGTACTAGTTAAATTACGATTTCTGTGCCTAAAGGAGTCAGTGGTTATAGGCTCGCCCAACACTTCTGACCCTCAGAATTGTGGTCTTTACTCCTTTTCTATGGTATACTCATTATGAAATGACTTTTAGAAACCTTTATGGAAAGGTATTCTAAATTTCAAAGCAAGTTCAAATTTAGTCACATTGAATGCATATATTCAAATACATTTTACAACCCAGAAGAATGCTCATATTGTACTGTAGGATAAATACAGAAGTTCCAGCACAAAAGAAATATGCTCTAGTCATTATTGTAGCACATCAGCCGCATATGTCTAAATAGTTCCTCCTCAACTATATTGAGAATATATAAAACAATTCTCTTGTGTTTTCCTGTATATAAATACTCTCCTCTCACCCAAGCTTTGAGAGAGCACTTGCAGCTCTCAGGTGAAAATGTTAAGGGTAGACCATGAGAATGAAGGTATTTTAATAGA
>NW_004955471.1:11034629-11065850 GCF_000276665.1 Chinchilla lanigera | reverse complement strand
TTTTTTTGGTTTTTCTCCGGTACCGAGAACTGAACTCACGACCTTGCGCTTGCCAGGCAGGTGCTTTGCCGCTGAGCTAAATCCCCAGCCCCCCCTGTCAATTACTTTTAAAAAGCTAAAAGCGGAGAGAATACTGATAAACTCATTCCGTAAAGGTCAGTATCTCAAAGCCAGATGATAACATTGTAAGGAGAGAATTCTCGAAAGAATAAATGATTATAGGAATGTTGCAGATACAATGTTAGTATAAGAAATCATTTGAGTTTTCCATATTTAGCAATGAACAAATGCAATTTGAAATTAGAAACAAATTACTATTTGACTATTTACATTAACACTCCCCCAAATAAAACAAGTACAAGATATCTTTGAGAAAAATCTGATCAAAATATCAAAGAGAAGTTAAATGGCGAGATAGTCTATGTTTATAGGCAAAAAGATTCGATGTCAAGAGGTCAGAAGAGCTTTCGCAAATGGGAAGGGGACTGAGAGTTGCAGGGAGCAGGTAGGGACGGGAATGGAGATGTGCTATGCGCATGCCCCAGAGCCGCATGAGAAATGTCGTCATCAAGTACCGCAAACAGGTACGAATCAAAGTAAAATTTAGACCTGTTAAATTTATAAATTAGGATTAGTAAAACATTACTAGCAGTAATTAATAATAAAAACAGAACAATTATAAAAAATAATGTAAAAAAGTTATTTGGGGCCCAAAAAAGAAGATGGCAGTTTTTCCAAATTGATCTGTGGATTTCATAAGTCCGAAAGAACATCCAAGGAAATTATTGGTGAGTATCTACAAACTCATTTTAAAAGTTTACGTTTAAAAGAGAGGGAAAGGGCCTCAGAAGCTGGCAGGTTATACTGATGGGCAGAACAAAGTTGAAGGGAACACAATAACAGGTTTACTGGTGTATGTGGTGAAAGTGTTACCGGCGCACATGCAAACTCACCGAACACACGCAGTGCTTCACTGCACGAATCTGAACCCATTGAGTTGTATACATTGAATTTTTGCAGTTTTGGATGTCACTGATGACCTAATAATGCTTCGTTTTTAATAGACTCATTAATTAAGCCCACAGATCTTTGACAAAAGACAAAGTATAACACTGAGTAACACAGACAGTCTTTTCAATAAATGACATGCACTGCTATGCCAGAAACACTAGACATAGGCTTTGCAGATGAATTACAAAACCTAACTCACAAGAGATTATAGATTTAAATGTAAGACAGAAAGGCAGGGGCTGGGGATTGAGCTCAGCAGCACAGGGCCTGCTTGGCAAGCTCAAGGTCATGAGTTTGATTCCCAGTTCAGGAAAACAAACAAACAAAAAGCAAACAAACAAACAAACAAACAAAAAAAGACAGAAAGTCATAAAATTTCTAAAAGATAACACAGGTGATTTAGGGTATGGCAAGGAACTTTTTAATGTAACACAAAAAAGTTCATAAAATAAGTAGTTGCTAAACTGAACTTTAGTAAAATTAGCTCTTCCACTCTGTAAAAGTCAACGTTAACAGAATAAAAGGACCTACCGAAGTGGAGGAAATATTTGTGAAAGACACATGTGATAAAAGACTTGTTCAAAATATATTTCTAAAAGCTCTTAAGACTCAATAGTAAGAAAATGAGCAGACTTTTATTATATTGCAAGGTCCCCTGGCACAAAGCTGTGCTAATCTGAACAGTGTGGTATTGGCATAACAACAAGCACTAAACAAGGCAAACAGAATGGAGAGCACAGAAATAAACCTTCGCAGTTCTGTTAACTGGCTTAAGTCAAGCCAAGGACCCTCGCTGGGGAAAGAACGATCTTTTCAATAAGTAGTATGAGAAGAATGAGCTAGACCACTCCCTCTCGTCACTTAGAACTGCAATTCAAGTGTATTAAAATTACAGACTCAAACACAGAGGAATATCTCAGGACACTGGCCTGGGCAATTTTTTTTAAAAATATAACCCCTATACACAGGCAATAAAAACTAAAATTTGAGAAAGAAAACCTATATTAAATTAAAAACTTATACACAACTGATGAAATAGTTGACATAGCAAAGAGTCAACCTACGTAATGGGAGAAAATATTTGGATACTATTGGACAGGGGGTAATATTCAAAATAATAGAAAAATGCAAGCAACCCAGTAGTAAAAAAATCAAAGTAGGCCAAAAGTAGGTACATAGGTAGATAGATAAATTGATAGATAGATAGATGATTGATAGATAGGTAGGTAGATAGACAGATGGAATGCCCAATATCATTAGGGAAATGAAAAATCAAAACTACAGGCAGATTTCAGGCTTAGAAATGGTTACTGTCAAAAAATACCAAATGTTGACAAGGATGTAGACAATTAGAAACTCTCAGACACTGTTGCTGGACATGTAAATAAAGTCATTAAGAAAAACAATATGTATGGAAGTTCCCCAAAAAACTAAAAGTGGAATTCTTATATGGTCCAGAAATCCCAATAGATAGACAGACAGATAGATAGATAGATAGACAGATAGATAAAATGAGAGATTCCAGAGGAAATGAAATCAGCCTGTCTAGAGGACATATGCAATCCCACCTCATTTCATCTGTGAAGCAGAGCCAGGGTATAGACTCTACCTAAGGAAATAGACAAATAAAGAAAATATGGTCTATATATGCAGTGGGGTGCTATTCACCTGTAAAGTTCCGTTGGGGTTTCTGTCCTCAACCTACCATTTGTGACACTATGAGCACACCTGGAGGGCACTGAGATAAGTGAAATAATACAGGCACAGAATGACAAACACTTTCTGATCTCCAGTCAAGAAGTGGGCAACTAAAATGCGAATGAGCAGGCATTGCTCAGAAGAAGTGCAAAGCACCAACACATACATGAAAAATTTCAAAATCTGTGGCCATTACAGAAATATAATTAAAATAATACTGAGATTCCATCTTATTCTCGAAAGAATGGTTATCATAAAAAAATTAAATAATACCAAATGTTAGTGATACTACAGGGAAAAAGAACCCCTTCTACACTGTTGGTGGGAACGTAAACTAGTACAGCCACTGTGGAGACCAACGTGGAGATTCCTCAATACCCTGAAACAAGAAACTCCATTCCATTCAGCTCTTCCCCTGCTAGGTATCTTCCCCCCAAATTGAAGACTTTATAGTACAGTGATACATGCATATCCTTGTTTATACCAGCAAAATTCACAGGAATTAACATTGAAGGTGGCCTATATTTCCATCAATAGATGAATGGATAAAAAGATGGTATTTACACTATTCTTCCATGAAGGGTAAATCTGAGTCATTTGTAGGAAAATGGCTGCACCTTGAGATCATAATGCTAAGTGATATAAATCAGATACAGAAGCTTAATTATCACATAGCTTGTCCTATTTGAGAAACCCCAAATATAGACCAAGATCACTAAAAGATTGATAAGAGGACATGGCGATATAGATTGCTTTTCGCAAATGGAAGGGGATCAGGAGATGGAGAGAAGAGAGGAGGGACGGGGTGAAAATGGACGGAGATGTGCTCTGTGTGTACATCGGCACCTCACCGGGGATGGAATCAGTATGGGCTGCAGACATGAAACAATGAAAATAAAAGTGGCTAAAAAGGGAACTCTACAGAAATTCTCACAGAATTTGAGAGTAGAGCAATGGTTACCAGGGGCGGGGGAGTGTGACTGGGTTGGCGGGTCGACAGATTTGTGTTACGTTCGACAGACCAGCAAGTTCTGGCTTGTGTGGCACTTTAGAGCGAATGTGATTCGTGACAATGCATGACATATTTCAAAACAGTGATAGGGGAGGGCTTTGCATGTCCCCACCCTAAACAAAGGATGGAAGGTAGTGACATGCCAGCCTCCCTGGGTTGATCACCACCTAATATATGCACAGATAAAAACATCACAGTGTAACACATAAACATGTACTCATGTCAAATAGGAGACTAAAGACAAATTAATAATAAGTAAATAATTGATAACAATCACTATAATGATTAAATTTACATATTGTAGCAGTAGCTATAAACAGAAATGAAATGAATCAAATGAATAATGTAAAATTAAATAATACCCTTTGGAGCATTTTTTTTCCATTGAGACAGGGTCTTGATATATAGCTCATGCTGGCCTTGAGCTCATTACATAGTCCAGGCTGAGCCAGAACTTTGCCAATCCTGCCTCAGCTGCCTGAGGTGCTGGGAATACCGACCTGTGCTCCCTACGCTGTTGCCCTTGTAAGTTTTGACTAAGTATTTTCATTTCCAAACACTGTAATCTTTCCTCCCTCCCGCCCTCCTTGTTTCTTTCTTTGGCTTATAGTTCCGTGGTGGTGGAGATCTAGCCCAAACTCTTGCATGTGCTGGGCAAGTATTCTCCCACCACGCTAGTAGCCCCAGTACTGTAATACTACAGCTCAAGCCACTTTGCTGCACTACAACTCCTTGGTGATATTTCCTTGTATATGGGACATTAATGCTATAAAATAACAGGATTAAAAGGAATTTTCTTAACTATGAACTCATCAGTTTTTAATAGGTATACAGTTGACATTTTTCCATTTATCCCGGATCTAAGAACCACCCTAATTACGTTTGCATGTATAAAGTAATAAGAAATACACCACTGACTGTTAAAAAAGCAGCTAGTGGATGGCTTGATTTAGAAGTGGACAAACTGTACTTCACCGATGATGAACATTTGTCATTGGGTATTTTTCAGAAACATAGAACCCACAATAGTGGATTCTGATGAAAACCCACTATTCTGATGAAACAGTATAGAAAAATGACCTAAGCATGAATAGATAATTCAAAGAAGGAAAAACCTCAAAGACTAATTTATATTCATATGTAAATGTTCATCCTTCACTAATAGCCAGAAAATTTTTGAAAAGAATTCCGCACAAGGAGATACCAGTTTACTTACTACCACCAACAGCTAGAAAGCTGGATGCCAGCAAATGTTACAAACGAGTGGAATCAAGGACTTCTGACAGCGCTGGAATAGCCAGTGAGATAGCCACTCCAGAAGCCAGTAAAATTAAGTTCTCATTTGTCTTAAGATTCAGCAGTCCTACCTCTTGGACTAAGTTTGGCAAGGAACTTAAGATTTCCTAATAGTCACGGTAGACTGTGTATGGTAGCAAAGTTTTGAAAACAATCAGAGCACATTTCTTTATATACAAAATATAATACATGCATAAGAAGGAATTCTATGCAACAGAATGATTAGATTGATATAAGTATTTATCCAGGGTGTGTTAGATGGGTAGAAGATAGATAGATAGATAGATAGATAGATAGATGATTGACAGATGGATAGAGATAGGATAGATTTAAAAACAATGTTAAGGGAAAATAAACTATTTCTATGAATGTTACACACAAGTATACACAATATAGTGTATTCTCAAAGACCCACACATCTGTGGAAATATGAGAGTTAGACTGAAAGAACATAAACTCCCCAAGGAAACATGCCAAAAAAAAAGGCATAAGGAATTTTCATGGATTGACGATAACTGTATGCCTGAACTTCAGCTCTGAGAACATGGGCACTTTATAAACAAAGTAAAACAAACAATCAAGTTGTTTTGTAGGAAACAGCAGCAGATTTATTGGTACCACAGTACAATTGAGAAAGCTGAAAGTAGAGATTTAAAACCATTCTTAACTCAGACTTAAAGGACAGGAGCAGTAATTGCTGATAGGTGAAGAGCATTACTGCAGGGGAAAGGAGAAGAAAACGGAGCTGGGGGTGCAGGGGCAATGATTATTCTTCCTGTTGGGGTAAAGGTTGCATTTTCCTCCACAGGAGAGAAGTAACGGAGAAAATGAAATATAGATGGAAGTAGGAGCAGCCTAGTTTCTCTTACACTTTTAAAAAAACTGTATCACTCAACTCAGCATAGGAACGTACAGTCCTGTCCCACTTTTTAAACCATCAATATGCATATAATGTTGGACCCTTGGGTAGACTGACAGCCATTTCCATTTTCCCAGAAGTCATGGAATAGTCAATTTTAGATGAAGACCGGGTCTTACAAAGCACGTCACAGAAAAAATTAGCCTGTTACACCTGTGCGGTGTGTGAGGCTTTGTTTAAAAAATTTACATACATTTTTCTAGACAAATCACCCCTGCCTCCTGTTTTCTTACAGAACACTAAATGAAGATCCAAAAGAGGCTAAGTATCCAGACGTTTTGATTTCGGTATTTTGGCCTATTTTTCAGCTTAATAAACCCTGGCCTCAATCAGCACCTTCCAGCTCTGGGTGATGCGCAAGCTGAGCTCTCCTTTGGTGAGTGAGAATTAGCAGTGGACCTGCTGCTTCATTTTTAATCATCTTCAGCTCACCGCCTGGTGACGTCTCTACTTCCGGCTCTCCTGTTTTCCTTTTTAAAGCTCCACTCCTGTAGAGAAGACTAATAAAGCTGACACTCCCCTTGCTGAGACTTTGTGGGTTTCTGTGCTGAGGACGGCGTGCCAGAAGCTATTTCGGGACAGACGACAGTTGGATGTGCTGAGCACCCTGCAAGCAGGCGCTGTCAGCGTCAGGCTGGGCAGGGCCTCGCTGCTCCTCTGCCATCCCTGCGCCCCTCAGCGGATACAATCTCCTTTCCAAAGGTAGCGCTCCTTCCGCACACTGGTTCTTTGCAGCTCGGAGGTATCCAGGCACCCCTTAAATAAGGGCTTTGGCAGCAAGAGCTCAGAGAAGATGGGGCTCCCACCCCTGGATGCCCTTTTGCTCTGAGCAAGTATTCAGCCATCGAATAGGAAACTCCTCTTCTGTGTTGTCACTCTGGGGATCAGTGGAAAGGAAACTTTACTTATTGCAAAAAAAAAATTCAAGAGTACTAAGCTGGCCGCACCTGAGTAATTGCTACCAATACACTGTCAAGTGCGAGAGGAAAAGATCCAATGAAATTCCATACACATCCATTTTCCTTTGTTGGAATTCGACTATTTCTAAAAAGCGTAATAATTAAATTTGAAACTTCCACATTAAAAAAGTCTTGGATGAAAATACATAGAGTGAGATGGCAAAAATTCCATATTCACTGCATCCAACACCCAGAGGCACTGACAGTAGTCACTTACAGCCTTCACAAAGGAGGGATACATATAAATACACACACAGCTGTGCGAATGTTTAAATTTTTATTTTTTAAATCCTGTTTAAGGTCTTCATAAATTCTTTAAAAGGTCAGTAAGTCAAAGAAGGCATAAGGCTCTATAATGAAAAGAAGGATTAAGAGAAATCATTCTGTGACAGAAATAAGTTCTTAGATTTTTTTTTGGTCCCACATGTCAGTTTTAACAAAGTTCCATTGCTTCTGCCTCTGGTTTTATCATGTCTAGCAAGGGCAGGCCATTTGACCTGCTACTTAAAAAGGAATGCTTATAAATTTTCTTTGGACAGCAAAGCCAGCCAAGGTGAAATCTAGAATCATGTTACTTCCATTCTCACTGAGCTGCCATGGGGCCCCAGCAGTGGAGAACAGTGGGCCTACAGGAGAAAAGAAAATGTAACCTGCAGCTCTCATTGTCAAAAAAAGTTTAAACACTAAAAACGTGACCTTCACACAATACCAAATGAATACATTTCAAATATTTAATCAAACTCAGACAGATAAAGGACCAAATCAGACTGTCAACCTAATCATAAAACTATTGGATAGACATTTTGAGACAAATCAGTTTGAAAAATATGGTTTCAGAGTTAGATTAAAAATAGTAAGATAGATTAGTTTCTTAATAATGAAACTGTGAGTACTGAGGGCTATTTTCTCTAGTGGATGGAAATATACAATTTTTTTTTTTTTTTTCTGGTACCAAGAATCGAACTCACGACCTTGTGCTTGCCAGGCAGGCGCTTTGCTGCTGAGCTAAATCCCCAGCCCTGGAAGTATACAAATTAACATTCAACTTTACACTGTCCACATCTAACTCACAACAACAAAAAACATTAATGAGAAACAGAACATTCTAAAGGGTCTCTCAGTGTGTGCTGTTAGATGATGCTCTAGTATGGTTTGAAGAGACCACACTTAACCTTCTTATTCACACCTTTTGGATTTGTTTTACTGTTTAACTTCATTGAAGAAGAAAAATGGAGAAAATAAAGCATTGTGACTGTTAAAAAAAAAATCCCACTTCCTGTATTTTGTCTGAAATAAATTTTATTTTTAGGAGTTTTGTTAGTACGTGTTCATAGGGCATAATGAACACATTCGCCATGGGGAACCATCCCTGTGCACAACAGTTCTTCATCTTCTGTCCCCTTCCTCCAACTCTCCTTCCCTCCCCCCGTGGGAAAACCCCCAATCTCCTTCAGCTCTTCTGCTTTCCAGTCCCCCTTCCCTTGCCTTCTCTCCTGGATTTCCAAAGAGGCTGGTCCCACTGCTTGGCCTGATTCGTTGCCTCTGCGCAGGAAGAGTTGTGAATGAATCACACGAGGCTCCTTCAGCAGAGTCCTGAACAAGCACTGAAGCTAGGAAATCAACATTCGGGTTGAAATTACACTTTAAAAATTAAGATGAAGCCTTTTAAAAGCCTGTTACTTGCTCTTTTCTTCCAAATCCAAGGTGTCAAGTTTAAAATGTCTTCATTTCACATGCAATACTTTTAGAATTTGTTGAATTTTCATTTTTCTGGAGGCCCTGTAAGCTTGTAAAGATCACTGATTGCTAGGAAGTGACTTGAGACTACCAGTCCGTAACAGATACAAGATCAGTTGTTCTGGAAAGAATTTTTACACATCTGTCCACAGGTACGACCCTGGTTCTTCAGTAATGGCTATGAGTTTCATACCTGAAGACCGTCCTCAAATATGACATTCAAGCTGTGGAACTGGTTACATGGTAAAATCAACTCTTACTAAACCTCTGTGAGCAATTGTGTTCTGAGTAAAGGAAGGGAATCTGTAAAGTTTGTTTCTGACTTCTAAAAAGTCAAAGGAAAGGCCTTCTTAGCATGTGTGTGTGTGTGTGTGTGTGTGTGTGTAAAACAGACAACTCAATAAAATTCCAGCAAATAACTAAAATTTGGACCACTTTATGAGTTTATTTAGTCCTATAAATTATTTTTGACATCACCATTTCATGAGAAATTAAGATTTTTCTCTTGGGAAGAGCACATGGAAAGTGAGCACATCAACAAATCTCTAGGGCCTTTGTGTCTCTGTCACATTTATGGTAGTACAATTCTAAATGTACAGAATTGGCATGGGTGGGGCCAAATTTTTTCTGAATTGCACTACTCTCTCTACAAAGCTCTCAGGTAGTGATAAAGTAATTAATAAACGTGCACTTGCTCAGGAAGCTGAGCAAGTCAACACCTTCTTTCTGTAATGTGAACATATAAATCTGTGTACATTTTCTTCTGAAACCTCTGAACATCTGTAATTAGCTTCAGGTATGGAAAGCATCCTAAATATTAGTTTTCCAAATCTGTGCCCACCACAGAAGGAAGTAAAACTTGAATTACCAGAGGATCCTGGGTCACTTGAATACACTACGAGCATTAACAGAACCTATGGAGTGTCAGGAATAGCATGCGTCTACCTACTGAATCAGTGTGATAATACAATTTAGTTACTGTATTTATTTTATGGAAATTTACACAAGTGTAAGAAAATTGCTCTTTCAGAAGTAAGGCATGTTTATTATTATTGTTCATCAATTTGCAATAATAATAAAATCAATTAAAAATACCTAAAATTGTTCTGATGTAATGTAGCATCTCTGTTGTTTCAGTCAGTTTCAAGGGAGATAAAAATATAGTTAATGGAAAACTAAATACTTCAATATCAGTTTTACTTCGGTATAGAAAAAAATCATATTTATAATTTTGCATTACTATAACATATGGCAGTAAAGAACTCACAAACCTCTTTAAAAATTCTAAATAAACCCATCAAAAGTGAGAGAAGGTTGCCAAACATTTAACACATCTTACTTCTGCTTTTCAGACATACGTGTTTTGGTTATAATAAGCCAAGACAAAAGAAATTTCTGAAAACATTTGGGAACTTATTCAAGTTTTCTTTCTTATATGATTAATTTTAGCTTCTGTTTATGGCATATAATGTTTACATTCACGGAGGTAATGAGGTTCCTGTACAAGGCTTTCCTTTATTCTACTTATTTCCCCTTCCCTTTCCCCTCCCCCTTGACCTTGGTCTCTTGAACCTCTTCACATTTAAAAGAGATCCACGCCCTTGTCTCCTTCTAGCCATGGTTCGTTATTCCCTTTCTACTTTGCCTTATTCTAAAGAGAGATACAATATGGTATTTCAGCTTGTGTCTCTGGTTTATTTCATTCATCATTACATTTTTCAGGTGACTCCATTTATCTGAAAATGCTTCAAATTTATCCTTCTTTATAGCTGAGTAATATTCTATGCACAGATACCACATTTTCTTTATCCATTCACCTGTTGATGGGTATACAGGCTGTTTCTAGGATTTAGCTATTATGAATTGTGCATGTATAAACATTGATATGTTTGTGTAGCTCTAGTATGATAACTTAAATTCTTTGGGGAAGATTCCTAGCAGGGGGATTCCTGGGTCATATGGAATTTCTAATTTCAGTTTTTAAGAAATCTCCATACTGATTTCCATAATAGTTTATATTCCCACCAAAAATGTTGGAGGTTTTTTTCTCACCACAGCCTTGCCAACATTTGTCATTTGCTGAGTCTTGATGATTGCAATTCTTTCTGGTATAAAATGAAATCTTAGCATTGTTTTAATTTGTGTCTCTCTAGTGGTCAGAGATGTTGAACATTTTTTCATATATTTGTTGGCCATTTTAACTTCTTCCTCTGTGAAGTGTCTGTTCATTTCACTTCCCCATTTTTTGATTGAGTTTTCATTTTAGGTCGCCTAATTATTTTTACTTAAAATGATTATATATTCTAGGTATTACTCCTGTATCCAAAGACTGCTTGGCAAAAAGTATTCCCCATTTTACAGACTGTTGCTTCACTTTACTGATTATTTTGCTGTACAGAAGCTCTTCAAGTTTGATGTAATCTCATTTGGTAATTCTTGTTATTTCTTGTGCAATCACTGTTTTATTTAGAACATCATTTCCTACCCCCTATGTTTTTAAGTGTTTTCCCTATTTGATCTTCCAGTAGGTTCAGTGTTACTATTTTAATATTTAGACCTTTGATCCATTTTTATTTTTATTTAATACCAGGTTAGAGATATGGATCAACATTCCACAAACAGATAATCTGTTTTCACGGCACCACTTGTTAAATAGGCTATCTTCCCCAAACGCATGCTTTAGGCCCCTTTGTCAAATATCATGTACACAGCTCAATGTGTCTAGGGATGTTTCTTTGCCCTCTATTCTATTCCACTGATCCATATGTCTGGCTTTGTTTCTGCGCCACACCATTTTATCACTATAGCTTTGTAGTATAGCTTGAAGTCAGGAATTGTGATGCCTCCGGCTTTGTTCTTACTTCCCAAGAGTGCTTTTGCTCTTCTGGGTCTCTTCTGTTTCCATAAGAATTTTAGAATTGCTTTTCCTAAGTCTCTGATGTATTCTGTTGGCATTTTGATTGCAACTATATTTAATCTTTATAATAGTTTTGGAAATATGGCCTTTTTGACAATATTGGTTCTACTTATTTAGGATCTAGGAAAGTCTTTCCATTTTCTGATGTCCTCTTCTAACTCTTTTTTCAGATTACTTTCATTTCCTTTATAGATATCTTTCTTTTCCTTGGTTAGGTTAATTCCTAGGTATTTCATTTTGCTTGAAGCTACCATCAGGGGTATGGTTTTTGTAATTTCTTTCTCAAGTTTATTATTGTACACAAATGCTGATGATTTTTGTGTTGATATTGACTCTAGTACATTGCAGAAGTTGGTTATCATTTCTAAGAATTTTTTGGAGTTCTTTACGTCTTCAATGTAATCTCTTTTTTTTGTTTGTTTGTTTGTTTTCTGGTACTGGGAATCAAACTGACGACCTTGCGCTTGCCAGGCAGGCGCTGTGCTGCTGAGCTAAATCCCCAGCCCCCTAATGTCTTCAATGTAGAGTGTCATGTCATTCACAAATAATGATAATTTGAATTCTTCCATACAGTTTCTCTCTCCCTCCCCCTCTCTGTGTCATTTTCCTTCTTTTTCTTTTTCTTTCTTTGTTTCTTTCTTCTTTCTTTCTTTCTTTCTTTCTTTCTTTCTTTCTTTCTTTCTTTCTTTCTCTTTCTCTCTTTCTTTCTCTCTTTCTCTCTTTCTTTCTCTCTTTCTCTCTCTCTTTCTTTTGATGCTTAATTGCTCTAGCTAATATTTTGAGTACTATGCTGAGTAGAAGTGGTGACAATGGGTATCCTTGTCGTGTTTTTTATTTTTGAGGGAATGCTTTTAGCTTTTTTCCCATTTAATAACATTTTGGTTGTTTGTCATAATTTCATCAAATGCTAATATGTTACTATTTTACCTCTTGTGGTGGATTGACAACTGCTGGTCAATTTGTAACCCCCAGCTGAACTGAGTAAGTATGGCACTGGGTGTGGGAGGCCCACCTGGGGATTGTTACCAGCAGCATAAGAGGCAGAGCTGGAGAAGAAGAAGAAAGGCTGTTGGGAGCTGTGAAAGGCTGTTGGGAGCTGGTAGAAGCTATAAGAAGCTGTTGGTTATTTTGGAGGAGCTTGTCATGCTGGCTTTCCTGATGAATTTGGCTGTTTTCATCCCCTGAGGAGCTTGGGACCTTGTTGGCACTGAGAATAGCTTTGGTTTACTTTGGGGGAGCTCTGGTCCTCATTTGAGCATTGCTTCCTGGCTCTAGAGGGGAAGATGGTGCACTGCCAGTCTCCTGGAGAAGCTTGATGCATTGGCTTTCCTGATGGTAGCTCAGCTGTTTTTACCATCGGAGGAACTCGGGACCTCACTGTTGCTGAGGATGGCTGTGGTACTTTTCAGGGGAGCGTTTGTTCTTACTTTCCACATCGCTTCCTGGCTCCAGCGCAGATGCCTCAGCCTGTGAGCACAGATCCTTCATCCTGCTGGCACAGACTTTCTAGATTCCACCACTGACCTTGGGGCCTTCCCAGCACAGATCCATGAAACAGGCCTGCATGAGATATAGTTATGGGCTCTGGGCCTCCAGTTCGACTCATGGGAGGTAGTTATGAGCTCTAGGTCTTCAGCTGGATTCATGCAGGACATTGCATGGGATCCAGGCCCTTGGTTAGATTCCTTGGTCTTAGCATGTGGACAGATTTCCTGCATTCTCTTGTATATCATTCTTTGGGTGACTATTATAAATAATCTTATAGAATGTGTTTCCTGTATTGTATTTGTTTCTCCGTGCAAAATAAATCTGCAAACTATAACACATATTTTTGCCAGAGTTCTTATCCCAAAGGGGTGTTGGATTTTGTTGAAAGCCTTTTATTTGAATCTATTGATATAATCGTGTAGTTTTGACCTTGCTTTAATGATATATGTATGTTGATCTGTCCTTTCTTCTCTTGTGCTTTTGACATGATCCATTTGAAGATGTGTTTGCTGTGTTCTATTTGCTAAGATCCTGTTGAGGATTTTTTGCCACTGTGTTAATTAGGGAGCTTGGGCTATCTTAACTTTTTTTCTGAGTCAGGTCTTATCCAGATTTGGAACCAGAGTCACGCTGGCTTCCATAAATGAATATGGGAGCACTCCATCTTTTGCAATTTCTTTGACGAACTTGAGGAGTCCTGGTGACATAACATCCTTAAGGGTTTTGTAGAATTCAGCAGTGACTCTATCAGGTCCTGGGCTTTCTTGAGTGTGCAGAATTTTTATTATTGTCTCTGTTTCATGGCTTGTTATTAGGTTGCTCAGAATTTTTGTTTCTTCTTGGGTTAGCTTTGGTAATTTGTGAGTCTAGGAACCTGCCTATTTCCCCAAAATCTGCCAATTTGTTAGACTACAATTTGCAAAGTAGTTACTATCTTTTGGAATTTGACAGTGTCTGTTGTGATTTCACCTTTTTCATTTCCATTTGCATTGATGTGAGTCATTTCTTTCTCTTGTTAAGTCGGGATAATGGCTTATGTATATTTTTATTCAGAAACAATGAAACTAGCACAGCTAAAAAACCTAGATAAAACAAAAGTACCAAGTAAGATTAATAGATAAACAGCAACAAAAAAATGACAGGAAAAAATAACAAAGGAGTTGGCAACTGAGAAAAAATGAAATGATAATGAATAATCAACATATCTTAGTAATATCCCTCAATGTTAATGGGCTCAGTTCCCCAATTAAAAGACACAGATGGATGGACTGAATCAAAAGACAGAATCTTACAGTCTGTTGTATCCAAGAAACTCACCCAATCCAAAATGATAGTCATAGACTAAAAATTAAATGATAAAAAACAGTATTTCATGCACCAAGACCCCAAAACAAAACGGAATAGCAATTTTAATCTCAGATAGTGTAAATTCCTTTTTTTCCTCTGTCTCTCTTTTCTTTTTTGGTACCAGGAATAGAACTCAGGGCCTCAAGCTTGCCAGGCAGGCACTGTGCCACCGAGCTACATCCCCAGCTGAGGCAGGGTAAATTTCAAACTAAAAATGATTGGAAGGGAAAAAAGAAGGTCACACACACTATTCAAGGGAAAATTCATTGAGAATAGAACATTTATATCCGTATGCACCCAAAACAGGAGCACCCGTCTTCACCAAACAAAAACTCCTGATCAAAAGAGCAAATAAACGCTAACATAATCATACTAGGATATTTTAATACCACTTTCACAAAGACATAGAGCAACTAAAAGAAAAAACCGATGGAGAAATTTCAGAACTGAGCCACACCCTTGAGCAGATGGACCTGATGACATAAACAGAGTTTTTCCATGTGTAAATCTAGGCCCTTTACTTTTAGACAAAACTCTCCTTTTTTTTTTCTCTTGATAGATGCACCCATTTCTTCATGAAGTTATACACTGTGCCATTGTTATTTCCCGAGCAGTCCCAGTCACTAGTATCTAAGTTAACCAAGTCTTGATGCACAAAGAACTCTAGAAGATGCATGATAGAGTTCTGTGTGCTGTGCACAATCGTTTTAGCAGACCAAGACATTTCACATCTATACAGCACACAGTCCCTTGAGGCCACCTACTTCACCCAGGCGCTAACATGATAGTTCATTAATAGCCCCAGAATTCACCTGTGTTATAGCAAGCATCCAGAGCCTTTTGTTTAACAATTACTAGGAGTGTAGCTCAGTGGTAGAGCCTAAGCTTTGCATGCTGAGGACCTGGATTCATTCCCCAGCACTCACTCGCAAAATAAATACAATTATTCATCTAAAGATTGCTCATTAATTACCTTAAATTAATTTAGTTAAGACTTTAAACTTCATGTCTAAGCTAACACACTGTAGAAAAATAATTGTTGGATTATAAAAATGGCTGAGATACGATATAGTTTTATATTTTCATAACCCTAGACATTGTGGAATAGTGATGTAGTCTGATCAATACATCAGTCGAAGAAATTTCAGCTGTCATATTTAAAAAAAAGAAATTAAAAATATATTCAGAAAATAAACGCCAAAACTGTACTAAAAATTAAAATATAATCTTATTTTATATGTTGATAAAGTCAGCATGCACATATTGATATTTATGTATTTACATTGTCAACCCAAATTATTAAGCCAGTCATATATATACCTATATATATATCCACATATGTATACCTATATATCTATATCTATATATACACCTATATATCTGTATCTATATCTATATATATCAGATGATAGGAAAAAAGAGAGAAAAAGAAGTTATTGTATTCCACCTCAACGTATCTAAAACTGTAACTTGACTTAGAACAATTGTCCTACACAACCTATTAGTCTGGTTTTCAATCTGTATATATGATAATTAACTTCATAAGATCTTATAGGTAAATGAATTTGATGCTGAAAAAATAAACACGGGTTAGAGGGCAAGGGAACAATGGAATTGAAATGTACTATGAACATGTACTAATTCTGTAGAGTGAACGTAATCCTTATATACTATAAACGTGCACTAATAAATGTAAAAGTAAATAAATAAATGTGGGGGGAATAACAGAAAGAAAGAGAAAGGGAGAGTGGTGCAGGGGGAGGAAGGGGGAGGGAGAGGGAGGGAGGGAGGCAGAGGAACGGCGAGGGGAGGAGGGGAGGAGGAAGGAAGCGCTTACGTGCAGCAAGGCAAATTCCTCGTATTGTCTGAGCAGCTGCAGTCCAAAACTACAAGACCTCAAATGCTCCAGAATTCTAAATTTTTTGAGTAGGAAGCACTTATGCCACAAAAGAACAATTCCACATCTTACCTTCTGTGATAGGTGATTGTCAAAACGTAGGTGGCACTCAAAGCATTGTAGAAAATTATCATTATGGCTTAGATTTAAATAAGACTTGTGTACCGAGCTGAGCCTTATGGAAGGCGATTTGGTCCAGAGGACATTCACCTCATTGATCCCTTAACCCACCGAAGATTTCACAGTGATGTGCTGTTAGCAGGTGGGGCCCAGGTCGAAGGAATGAGTCACTGGGGTGTCCTTTGCAGGGAACCCCCGGTCCCCGCTCCCTGCCTTTTTGGCTCTCTTGCTGCTCTAGGAGCCTTTGAGAGTATGAAGTGCTCAGCTGTACCCCGCCATGTCCTTCCACAGTGACCTCACAGCCACCTCCCAAACTCGAAAGCAATGGGTCAGGGACTGCAGCTCTGACACCATATTCACGAGGCAGAATAAACCTTTCCTTACTTAAGCTGTGTATGTTTGGTGCCTGGTCTGGGAAAGAAAGAGGTGACCAAATCTCACCTTCAGGCTAGTACATAAGATGTGTAAAAACATAAATAAGTTTTCTCTTTAAACTCAGGTCCTAGCCCTGTGTTATCTTGCTATTTATATGCAAATATCCCAAAACCAAAAGGAAATCTGAAACATGAAATACTACTGGCTTCAAGCATTTCTGGTAAGGGATAATCAGCCTTACCAGAAGAGTTTCCAAAAATCAAGAAAGCACAGACTCCACCCTGAAGAACAACAGATTGAATATCTATAAAATACAGTTTAGTTATCTCTGAGAGATGAGTCCATTTGGGGACCACTGAGTATTTTCCAAGTATATTTTTCAAGAAGTTAAAAAATCAGTTACCTAAAAATATTAAATAAGCATATATCAGATACATTATTTAAATCATTAATTAGTTAGAACTACACTAGTTATATGTAACAAATATAATGGGAGAAAGTTTGACTCATTTGAGGAACTGAATATTTTTAGGCTTTTTAATAGAGAAATGTTATAACAAAGTCTCCATATTGATACAAAAATGGATTATTACCCCATAAGACAGAACATATGGTGATATTTTTTTCCACTGGAAAGATGTTTACTTATAATAACATAGTATCTAGTCTGTAATCAAGTAACAAAGGAAGCTCAAAGAGGAATCCACCCACCAAATAAGCCACCAACTTTGGGTCATCCTTTTAGCAATTTCCCAGTGTAATGTTCTTAATTTTCAAGTTTTGGATATTTCTTTATGGTATTATTTAAACTTGTTTTATGTTTTGAGATAATTGGGGAGAGATATGCTTTAAATAAAAACATGTGCTTGAATATAAATGTAATTTATATTCCATTAACAAATATAATAGCTAAATAAAATATTTTGTACAAAATCATTGAAGTTTAATATAAAATATGGCTCTTTAATAAATTCATTGGGGAAAATAATGCATAAATATAATGATCCAACACAACTAAACTTAAGCCTAATGTGCTGAGACTAAGATGAATGACTTGCAGTTTCTAGCTTTTAAGAAGAAATTTATATAAATCCTATTTTCATGATACTGACAATTAGGGATGAATTTCTTAATCCCAACCAGAAATGGAGTATAATTTTCTATTAGGCACAACAGATGAATTATAACTAATGTAGTGTGTTGTGTGTCTACAAGAGCTACGTGCCTCACATAATTCAAAGATTATAGGTTTTCCAAAAACTCAGTTTTAGAGAGCTATAAACCTTTTTATTTATAGAATCAACATTTTATATTATATTCACTTTTAAAAATTATATTAATAATTCATTTAAATATTACATACAATATTGATAATTTTTGCCAGTGTACATTCATTTTATGATGAACAGATCTGAATTTATTAATATGCCCAGATGATTTATATGCACATTAAATTCTGAAAAATCTTGGTGTATAATTAACAATCAAATAGCAATTCTAATTTTTTTTGCCATTTAATAGCTTTGTAATCTTACACACATTAGTTAATCTACTGCAAGCTATTTTTCATCTATAAAGTGATATGGTAAACTCTCAGAATTTCTGTGAGCACTAAATAATTGTATATGTATAAATTCCAAGATAAAAACAAGTGCTACAAGTGTCAGCCATCAGATAATATTATCTGTTAAGGAAAAATTAAAGTTCAAATTTCCATTAAAAATCTTAGAACCACCTCAAGTCTCCATACCATGCAATATTCCCTGTCACTATGAAATAAACTCAATGATTTGAAGAGACAAATGTATATTGTTTCAGACAAAGTCCCAATGTATTATCTCTAGATTAGTGATTCCGACTAGTAGTTTCCAACTCAGCACCAGCATGCCCTGCGAATTTACTAGAAAGGCCAGTTATCCAGACCCTAGCCAGCTTTAGCTCATGGTCCGAAGCTCTAGTAAGAAGGCTCCAGCCATCTGTGTCTAACAGGGTGTCGAGATGATTGTGATACATAGTAAAGTCCAAGAACTATTGATCTAGCTCAATCCTCAGAAATATTTAAAGAGAGTAATTATGTGAAGCTTTAGAATCCAAAAGCCAATCCATGAATGCGATACATTTACACTTGGCTTAGTGCATCTCATCAGCACCTGTGTCCCCCGGCCTGGGTTATCGGCTCACGACAATGGCCGAACGTTCTGAATGCCTGCTTCCCAGTGTTTGGTACTTTCAGCGTGGACACCTTAAAGGGACCAGTAAAATATAAAACACGAAGATTAGGGAGAATGCAAGCTCCTGTGGTTGGTTACCTGGCCAGTGAACGGCAAAGCTGATCAAGGGGTCAGTATCCCTGATAGAGGGAAAACACGCAGTGGAGCTGAAGGGAAAACCACCTACTGAGCAAGCTATGCAGCACGAAGTCCGTGGTCTGCAGCTGAAAGCTCTGCTTCTTGCCAGAGTTCCTACCCATCCCTGAATGGGAGGCTAGAGATAACAGAGACAAGTTTTCTTCCCAAATTGAGTATTGATCCTCCAAGTGAGTCAACTTTTAGGAGTATGATTGCGCAGGAGTTTTAAATTTACCGAATTTATCATTATTCCACTGATGACTTCCTTTTCATATAAGCACAAAGAAAGAATATATCACATTAACTGACTCTATGAGAAACCGTACATCATATGTCCTTCAAATTTTCGGTTTTTCTTTTTTTTTTTTTTTGGCTTTTTTCTCCGGTACCGGGAACCGAACTCACGACCTTGCGCTTGCCAGGCAGGCACTTTTGCCGCTGAGCTAAATCCCCAGCCCCATCCTTCAAATTTTCAATCAAATCCAATTTTTTTTCTAAATTGAAATACTCTAGTTTCATGTGACTCACTACTAGAGCTGAAGTACTGGAAGAAATTACTGTTAGGATGCTTGCTATGAATTGCTGAAAAAGCATTTCTTTTAAAGATTATCTATCCCTACGTATACTAGGTTTTGACAGTAAAGTCACTGTTGTATGATTAGGGAATTACCTATGACTCATTTTAAATATCAGAGAATATATTGTCTTTTTCTAAACTTGGAAGTAACCTTTTTCTTGCTAAAGTTTCTCAGATATTGTCTGCACTGGTCTTACAACCCAGCTTTATTATGTTCCCATGCTCCAGACTGCAATTAAGAAAATTATACTACACTTATTTGAATATAATAAAATTATCCAGATACACTACTACTTAAAATTTAAATCACTATTAGTCTAATACCTTCATGAAGGTAAAAGTCAATCTACATTGAAGAAAAGTTGAAAATGAGTAGAACTCTATTATAACCATTATCAGCATTAAATTACATTACTTGGGAATTAGAACTGTCATTACATCATTTTTCTATGCACATTCTTCGTGTAAAATTACACTGAAGATCTAATTTTAAATTTTATTGGGTATTTACTTTTGCAAATTTCAACTAATTTTACAGTAGCTTGTGACTTACTGTCACTCATTATTGGTTTATTTACAGACATATACTTTACATTTTCAAGCTTCATTGAGATACAGCATTGTGTGAGTTTAAGGGATACAGTATAATGAGTCCATGTCCATATATTTTGTGAAATGGTTACAATAATCAAGTTCGTTGATGTCTATCACCTTACGTACTTATTTCTCAAGACTTACACACTTTATTTACATATTTCCAGTTGCAGTGTTTCATGTGTATGTATACATTTGCTTATAAAATAATATAAGAAATTTATCTGGTGAATTTTGAATGTATTCACACAAGAGAAGCATCAGTTATGGGCAAGTAATATTGGGAAGTGAAGCTCTTTGGTGGTAAGTGTGTGTGTGTGTGTGTGTGTGTGTGAGTTGATATTGTCTCCAGAAAATGTACTGTTACAAGAAATGTAGGCTAAGAGTCCCCAAATAACCCACTACAAAGAATAGTTATAAAGGCATTTACTGTGAGATATTTCAATATTTAATATGTCAGTGATCAGTAATATTTGAAGAAAGTTGTATGAAAAGCATCTATTAAAATCATATAGAAGTATCAAGTCCCATTGCTGAATTGCTACTTTGGTATCTCTGGTGCAACATATTCTACTCTGTAATTTAGTCTTTTAATTTGTCCATATCAGTAAATAATTTTGAGCTTGTGTTCTATCCTGTATTATAAAATAGGACAAATAGTATTCATTTCACAGTGTTCTTTCTTCAAATCTAAGGTACGCATCTAAGGTTTTGTTCCTTACAATAACCTGCTATCATAAGAAAGAACAATTTTCTACCAATAAGTTTATGACAATTTTAGGGCTGGGGATTTAGCTCAGTGGCAAAAGCGCCTGCCTGGCAAGCGCAAGGTCGTGAGTTTGGTTCCTGGTACCGGAGAAAAACCAAAAAAAAAAAAAAAAAGTTTATGACAATTTCATCATTCTCTTGATCTTTTTCCTGTGGATCTCTGGACTCAATATTTATTGTATTTCCTTCTGTAATGCCTGAGAGCCTAAAGATTTTATTTTGGATTATCAAATTTATTCTTCCAACCAATGTGGAATAAAATAAAGCACACCTATGGCCTCCTACGAAAGTCTAAAGCTGGACGAAGGTTTTCTGACATTGCCGTCAGGCCACATAGGAGGGCGGCCACTGAGAAATGGGAAACAAACGCTGTCAGCTCCACAATTTTTCCAGCTCACTGTGTAAGGAGTTTTCCAGGTCTCTCCATGCAGAAGGAGATACCAGAAATAAGCTAAAGGTCTTTTGAGCAGTGAAGACAAACTAAAGCGTTTCTTTAACAAGCCGAGCTACATCCAAACAGTATAAGGGAATTGCAGAGTAAAGTATAGGGATACTTATAGAAATATAAAAGCACATAGTAACTGGCACAGTATGATTTAAAATGCCAGACATCCAAAAAATGTTACCCAGCAAACAAAGAAGCAAGAAAACATTACCAGCAATGAGGAGAAAGTTATCAGTAGAAATATAACCAGGGTGGAAATACATAATCATAACACTCGATAGGATCTGCAGAACAATTATAATTCTACATCATGTTAAAGAAGGCAATAGAAAGTCTGATAGGGAGAAGTATAGTCATAGAATTTATCTTCAGAAAGACATAAACTTTCTGAGGTTGTAAAATACAGTGTATAACAATCATAATAGACTTAGGGATGGACAAATGGAGGTTATCCAAAAGAGAATAATACTTTTTAATACTTAAAATGTGAGCTGACTTCCAGTTCCATTTACCCTATGTAAAGAATTTGGAAAGCAGTGCTCCACTTCAGTGAAAAATTAAAACTGAACAGACTAAAAGCTGAACAATTCTAGGAGCCATAAGCCAAGCGAGGACCTTGGGCACAACCCTGCCCCCATTGTTGATAAGATGGGCTGATGTGAGGGACAGTCCTGCGGAACCAGGAATGGGCAGGGTAAGCAGAACATAACCCATTAATTGCTGGAGGTTGCAAGTAAACAAATCTGAGAGTTCCCAGTCACAGGAAAGGGGCACACTTCTGTAAATTTTATTTCCATGGACTCAATGAGGTATTCGTAGACTCACTAACCACAGTTTAAGTCCTAGGGTTCTGACCAAGTTTAAGTGACCAGAGAGAAGGGAACCACCCAAATCCAAGCCCCTCTAAACACCTGTCCCACCAAAGAAAGGCAGGAGACAGAAATATCTGTAGCGTTTACAGTTCAAAAGTGTAGACCCAGAAAAGACAGACCTAATCATAGCACTATATATTTTCTCTTCTCCAATCTTTATATTACTAAAAGGCTGTTCACAGCAGTGCTTTTTATTTGGTACATAATGGTTGACTATCTAGAAAAACTTATAAGACAAAATAAAACACATTTAACAAGTACAGTTTGAAGATGCAGAGGAAGCACTGGAACCAGACTCATGTATTGCAAGGATGTTGGATTTCTTTATAATTTGGGCTTACAGAATCCTAAAAATTAGCATACATGTAACTAACACAACTAATAAATGAGGAGAGTAAGGTTGCAGGATATAAGATCAGTATATAAAAATCAATTGTAATGAATAACCTTAGAATGAAATTCAGAAAGTAATTTTTAATAGTATAAAAAGAATTAAATATTTACCAATATATTTAACAAAAATGCAAAACTTTTAAATGTTAAATTATGACACATTGTTTAAATAAAGATTTAAACTGAAAAAATAACCCTTATACTCAGGAATTGGAAAACTAAGCAATATTTAGATGGCAATATTCTCCATATTTAATGTTCAGTTTCAATGCCAACTCTTAGATTTCTGCCAAAATCCAAGTTGATATCTTTATAGAAATTGAGCAGCTTATTCGGAAATTCATATGGCACTATACACCTCCCAGAACAGCGAAAACATTACTGAAGACCAAAGTAAGAAAGTTCATATTTTTTGATTTCAAAACCACAAAGCAATGATAAGACAGTGTTTTACTGGCACACGGTAAGATATACAGATCAGTGGTGAAAAAAAGAGAGTCTAATCTCACACATCTATGACCAGCTGGTTTTGAGAGGGATGCAGTGACATTCAGTGGAGAAAGAACAGGCTTTTCAACGAATGGTGTTGGAGCAATGAGGCAGCCATGTTTAGAAAATGCGAATAGACTTTCCATTCACCCCTTGAATGGTTCACTTAGCGATAAAATGTTAGGAACGTTCCTATTGCAAATACTGTTTCAGAGAACAGGTTTGCCTTGTCTACTGCTGCCCATGTTGGAGAATTCTCTTGCACATGCCGGTGAGCGGGATTCCTAGTTCGCAGCGTGGAAGCGCGTGGTTGCATGATCCCGGCCACGCGCTCTCCGCAACGCTTTCCTAGTTTACGTCGTTGTAGCAGCGGCCGTGCGATGGGTCTTCCTTTTTACTCCAGGCTTCCAGCGTGAGAAGCCATCTCTACCCGCCGGAAGACCTGGGACAATTAATGTCTGTTTATTGTATGTGAAATGTGGAAAATAAGAACAGTGCCTGCGTCATTGTTGTTAATATTAGATGAGTTAGTGCGTGTAAAGAAAACAGAGCCATGCCTGTAAAATAATAATTCCTCAACCAACACTAGTTCTTTAAGGCAAAGGTAAGCGGGCACTTATCTCATGCCATGCTAATAAAAACTCAAAGTCGATCCAAAGCCTAATGTAAAAGTACTTTAACACTATAAGAAAACCTCAAGAAACCTAGGGCTAAATTTTCATCACCTTGGTTTTAGTAAAAGATTCTTAGATATGGCATCAAAGTATGAACAATTAAAGAAAAAAAAAGATAAATTAGATTTCAGTAATATACCCTGTGTTTTGAAAGACACTATAAAGATAGTGAATAGAAAATCTACAGCATGAGAAACATATTTTACCTCATATAACTGATATTCTAAGGAATATATAAAGAACATTACAATTCAACAATAAAAAACAAATAGCCCAATTAAAAGAGCAGCAACATTTCTGAATAAGTATTTATTTAGGAAAAATATACTAATGGGTTAGTAAGGACATACAAAAATGTTTCATATTATCAATTTTTGGGGAAATGCAAATGAAAATCACAACAAAATTTACTTGATACACAGTAAGATGATAAAATCAGTTGTGCTTTATACATAACAGGATAAATAAAATCAAGTTAGGTTAACAATAGACAGCAGGATATGGAGAATGGGACACTCACTGACTGCCGGCAGGAAGGCACAGAGATTCCTTTCCTCGGTAAATGTTCTGGTCTTTCCTTACATAGTTAAGCACTGAGTTCCCATATGACCTAGCAGTTTCACTCAAGGTACATATATCCAAAAGAAATAAACAGATCTGAACACAAGTGAATATAGAGAATAGTATTTATATAAACCCTGAGCCAAAAAAAGGTGTAATGAGAATGTATTTTGAATTCTATGAAAAAAAAATGAAGACACACTGTCTTGACTTTTGTGGGATGTATTTAAAATAATAAGCAGAGGAAAACTGTAGTGTTCAATAACCATGTTTGAAAGGAAAAGATCAAAGCAAATGGTCTTCACTTCTACCTCATAATATTAAAAACATGCATTAACCTAACTCTAAGGTAAGGAAAATAAAAGGATTAATAAAAATAAAAACAGAAATCAATAAATTAGAAAACAGAAAATAGAGGAAATCAACAAACACAAAGATAATCCTTTTGAGTTGATAAGGCTCTAGTTGTGCTGCTAAAGAAAAAGGGAGGAGAATCAAATGCCATGATCAGGAATGGAAGATGACTTTACTACATATCATACAGAAATTAAAATTTCTGCAAGACGGCAGCATGAGAAAAGTTTCTCCAATAAACTTGAAAGCTTAGACACAATGAACAAATTCAGTCAAAGACATAAACTATAAAACTTACAGACAAAAGGTAAATTACTTTAAAAGCTTTTGCCTTTTCATTACACTGAATTTATACATTAAAAAGAAATCATTCCACACAAAAACCTCCAGCGCCAGGTGAAAGTATAACATGAATTTAAGGAAAGCATACTACGAATTGTGTACAAATTCCTCTAGAAAGTGGAAGTAGGACTGTTCCACAACACATTTTATGAGACTGTCAGTACGATAAACTAAACAAGTTGTAAGAACATAAAATCACAAACATCATAGTCCTCATGAAAATAGATGCAGTACTTAATTAATTTTGAAACTACATTTAGCAATGTATAAAAAAGAAAATATATTATAATGAAGTTAAGTTTATCCAGAAAGTCAAAATCAGTTTAACCTATGAATATTGATCAATATGAAGCTTTGCATTTCACCACAGGCAAGGCAGAGCCATAAGGTAACCTCAATAGAAGGAGGAGAAAAAATAAGCAAACTCTTACATGTACTCCTAATAAAACTCTCATCAAATTTATTCTCAAGGGATTTTTCCTGAGCTTGACAAAGGACATTTTAAAGAGTGATAACTTGGTGACTTTGTTTTTTTGTTTTGATGTTGTTAAGTTCTGTTTGTTTTAAATAACTAATTTGCAATTAAAATGTCTGTCAGTGGAAATTTCCATACTTAGTGTTACAGCAGCGTTTGCCTTTGTGATCATAATCCTCTCAGTTTAGGTGGATTGTAAGATGTGCTCTGACTCTGGAGAGGAAATTGAGGTGCAGAACCACCATTTAGCCATCCCAACAGCGTAAATTCCTATTATTTACCTGGTGCTAGAAATCATTAGGGATGAAAGTGCTATTATCGAACATTATTATTCTATCAGATGACTGTACAAAATTTCTACCTTTGGAATGAAAGAACACAGGGTAAATAGTAACCCATGTTTCATCTGGACTAACATCAGTGTTGTTATTGCTACATGTTTGCAGTACATGCCATTCACAGTGTTCTTGGGGAATGGGTACATTTACATAGTGCAGATTGTTTCTTTTTAAAATCCTCTTCCCTCCCCTCTCCCTCTGTCCTCTATTTCTTCTTCCCCCATTTTCACTGTGCTGATATTGTTATTATTAGCTCCTGTTCATGGTATACAGTGGACCCTTGAGTTACAACCAACCTCACATATGAACAACTTGGGTTATGACCAGAATTTCAGGTTTAACTTACAACCAAAGTCTTGGGTTATGACCTGAATGTCTGTGGCTTGAGCAGTGGTAAACAAAAGCAAATGCCAGGGAAGTATACATAAGCATCCCTCAACATCAGTCTGAATCTGAATGTGAATGTTTGTGGATGTGACTCTGGTCAGTTCTTTATATAATTGCTATAATTACTGCTATCAAAATGACCCTGTAAAGCTAGAAAAGAAGCTAAGAAAGGAAGGGAAGGTAAAGAAAACAATCAGAATTGAAAAGAAGAAGGAAATTGTGGCAAAAGATGAGAGTGGCATTTGTGTGGCCAATCTTGCTAATATGTATAGCATGTTGAAATCACCTTCTTAATGATTTTGCAGAGAAAAGATTTGTATATGGAAGGTAGTGCTGCTAAAGGTGTTACCCAATTTAATAAGGGACGATCAAGCATTGATGAGGTAGAAAGGGTACTATCTGTGTGGATAAATGCAAGGCAGATGGTAGGTTATGGTCTGAGTTTATAATTTGTGAACAATCTGGGGCTATAAATGTAGATCTCATTGAGGGGAAAATTTTGTGCTAGTAAAATTTCTGGACAATGTTTCATGCCTATATCTTGTACTCCGAACAACTGTTGTGGATATAATAATGCACAATGTGTTGATTATTGTTACTCTTCTACTAACCTGTTTTGAAACTCTATTTTACAGTTATTTTTTACTTTTTCTATTTAAAACTTAAAAAACAAAGTTAAAGTTAACTGTAGATCTCATAAAGGATAACCCATGTATGAGTGATAATGATAATGGTGAAATATTTTGTGCCAGTAGGGGTGGTTTCATAATTTTAAGGTAAGAACTAAAGTTAGTGGCATAACTAGGCGTGGTGAAGCAGCCGGTGCTGATAAAAGGGCTGCTGAAAATTTCAAACACCACCTCAAAATAATGACAGAGAGAAATGGACAGTTTCAATTGTGATGAAATGGTCCTTTACTGGAAGAAAATGCCCAGGAAAATACATTACCTAGGAAGAGAAGAAAATGTTAGGACACAGGCCTATGAAGGATAGGCTAAACTTATTGTTGTGTGCCAATGCAAGTGGTGACCCTCAAGATAAAACCTCTTTTGGTTTCTCACTCTGAGACCCCTAGAATGCAGCAAACATAAAGTCACAAAGAATAGATTATGGGTCATGTGGAGATTTGGTAATGCAAAAGCCTGGGTAACCAAGGGTACATTTTCTTGAGTGGATCAGCAAGGCTTTCTGTCCTACTGTTAGATATCTACAGGAGAAAGGTTTACCACTCAAGGCTCTCCTCATGGACAATGCTCCTGCTCACCCATGAGATTTGGAAGAAGAATTGACTGAAATATTCCCATGACTCTCAGTCGAGTTCCTCCAACATAATACAGTTCCTCCACTGCAGCCTTCGCAGCAGCAGGTTATAAATTTAAGAAGCTATACAGCAAGGAACTGTTCCTGAAGTATTTCCAGATGCACTCAGTAGATTTAACCTTTAAAGAGTGGTGGAAGGAACATTACAACATCCTTTCCTTTGTAAGGTTAATTGAGAAATCCTGAGCCAATATCTGTCTCTGAGACCTTCTTGGAAGAAAGTGTAGCCTAAAATTATATAGAAGAGAGACTCTTTGAAGGTTGTGTAGAAGAGCTTAAATCTTCAGTTGACCCTGTGGTTGATGACACTGTCACTATAACAGAGTCATAGGCTCACAGGTAGACAGTGGTGATGCCCAGAAACTGGTGCAGGAAATGGAGGAACACACAGAGGAGCTGTCTACACAGGAACTTCAGCAACTTCCGGCTGAGCAACAGAGAAGGGCAGCTGTGGAGCTTTCTGAAGAGGAGGGGGAGTAGCAACAATCAGTGCAGTGAAGTTCTTCTTCTGAAATGAAGTAAATCCTGACAAAATGGACAGAGTGACAAACATTTACGGAGTAGACCTACCCAGGGAAAAAGCCAATCATTGTGTTCACTCGCTTAATGACAATGTCATGTCATACTACAGAACAGTGTTAAAGGAAGGACAGAAACAGACAACTTTAGGCCAGTTCTGAAACGGTGGAGACCTAGTGATGCAGAAGCAGGTCCTAGTGTGCGCAGACTCTCCCAACAAGAGAAAGGACACCAGAGAGCCAGATTCTCAGTGTTCTTATGGAAAGGGCTCTCCTTCCAAAAGATTTCCATTTTCCACTTTCCAGTTTCCACTTTCCAGTTTCCAGTTTCCATTTCCTCCTCCCTTCCTGTAAGTCAAAGATGTCAACTTGAATGGTAAATACAGTATGAAATTGTTCTTTCTGATAAAGTAGAATGTTTTATAATTTTTTGGTGAATATACTAGGAAAGTTGTTGATATCTCTGGTAAATTATATACATTGTACAACCATTTTTATTATGAAAAGGTTAATTAAGGATGCTCTGGGAGGTTTGAAATGCATTTTGGGCATTTCCATTATTTCTTGTGGAAAAACTAGTTTTGACTTGCATCCAACTTGAGTTATAACCAGCTCTCATGGATGTATTGAGTTTATAAGTCGAGAGTCCACCATATAATGTTTACAAACATTGAGGATATTAGGTTTCTGTACATGGCATATCTTATTGCCCTTTCTTTTCCTCTTCACCTTATACCTTGGTCTCTTGGACCTCTTCCCATTTGCAAGAGATCCATCCCTTGTCTCGGTCTAGCCATTCTTTATTAGTCCCTGTATCAGTCAGGGTTTTACTAGAGAAACAGATTAACACAAAATATACAAATGTATAAGAAATTACAAGATCAGCTTAGGATGGGTGAGGAAGCATGCAGAGGGTGTCTGCACACTGGAGACCGGAGGATCCAATCTAAGGTCTGGAGCTCACTGCAGTGCCCATTCAAGTCTATATCAGAAGGCTCTTGTGTCTACACCAGAAGGCTGAAGATCCAAGGCAGAGAGTCTGTGCTAGAAGTCAGGAGATGACATCCAATCTGAAGGCAAAGCTGGAGCTCCTCTGAAGAATGGAAAACCATCTGTACTTCCTCATTTTCCTTTTATACCATCCAGGCAGAGAACCACCCTAGGGTGGGTCCTCTACATCCTAGAGTGTAGAATTGCTGAGCCAATTTATTTAAGCTTCTAAACTTCTCAAATTGACACACTCAATTAGCCACTACATTCCCTTTGTACTTTGCCTTACTCAAATAACAGCTATCATAAAGTATCTAAGCATGTGTGTCTGGTTTGTTTCACTCAACATTACATTTTCTGTGTAAAAATTATATTTTCCTGCAAAAGTTTCAAATTTACCCTTCTTTATAGCTGAGTAATATTCCATTATGTATAGATACCACATTTTCTTTATCCAATCATCTCTTGACTGATATACAGGCTTCTTCCAGGATTTAGCTATTATGAACTTTGCTGTTATAAACATTTGTATTAATGTGTTGTTGTAGTATGATGTTTTCAGCTCTTTGGGGAAGATACCTTGAAGGGAGATAGCTGGTTCATAGGAAATTTCTAATTTTTGTTCTCTGAGAAATCTACACAGTGATTTCCATAATGGTTGTACTAGTTTACATTCCCACCCAAAATGTAAGAGAGTTCCTTTTTCACAATATCTTTGCCAGCATTTGTTATTGTTTGATTTCTTAATGATCACCATTTTTTCTGTGTAATATGAAATTTTAACCTAGTTTTAATTTGCAATTCTCTGGTCAGAGAAGTTGAACAATTTTCTTCATATAATTGTTTGCCTTTTGTACTTCTTCTTCCTTGAAGTGTCTGTCCGTTTCACTTGTCTATTTCTTGATTTCTTGATTCACTTGCCTATTTATTTTAGATGGCCTACTTTTTTTGAGTTCTTTATGTATTCTAGATATTATTCCTCTGACTGAGGAATGGCATACCTCACAGAACTAGAGAAAACAATCCTAAAATTCATATAGAACCAGAGGAGATTTAGAAGCAAAAGCACTTCTGGGCAAAAAGGGTAAGGCAGGGAATATCACAATACTCACAAAATTGGTAGATAAAACAGCATAGTACTGGAAAAAGTCAGACCTGAGGATATATGAAAGAGAATACAAGATACAGAAACAATTCCAAGCGTACTCAGCTCCCTTGTCTTTGACAAATGGGTCAAACTCCTTCACTAGGAAAAAGTAGCCTCTTTAACAAATGGTGAGGGGAAAACTGGCTTTCCACATGCTGAAAATTAAGACTACATCCACATCTCTCACCATGCAGTAAACTAAAATCAAAATGGATCAAAAACCTAAATATTACAACAGAAACATTAAATATGGTAGAAAATAGAATCAATAGAACTCTTGAAGACATAGGTGTAGACAAAGACTTTATAAATAAAATCCCAATTGAAAGGAAATACTGAAAATAATCAACAACTGTAATCTTATCAAAGTAAAAAACTTTTGCACACTAAAGAAAACACCAAGAGTGTGTACAGATAGCCCTCAGAGTAGAAAAAAAATTTCACCAGCTGTTCATCAAAGGACAAGTATCTAGGTCCCTCAGATTCAAAGATCCACTCCAAAAATGGGCATCTAAAATAAATAGACAGTTCTTAGTTAAAGTACAAATAGCAAATAAACATATGAAAAAATGCTGAACTGGTCATTGGAGAGATGCAACTTTAAAGAAATGGAGATTCAATTTCACCCCAGAAAGAAAGGCCATTATTAAGAAATCAACCAATAACAAATGCTGGAGGAGCTGTGTGAAAAAGAAACCCTTCTCTACTGTTGGTAGGAGTGTAGACTGGTGCAAGCACTGAAATCAGTGTGGAGATTCCTCAAAAACTAAAACTACAGGTTCCATTTGACTTAGCTATTCACCTTCCTGATGTCTTCCCAGAAGAACCAAATGCATCACACCACAGCCATCGA
>NW_004955471.1:11021915-11034317 GCF_000276665.1 Chinchilla lanigera | reverse complement strand
GGGAGGGGAAGGAAAGGAAAGGGAAAGGACTCTATGAAAAAGAGAATAGCAGGAAAAATGGATAAAAAGCTTTGTCAGTGGGGAGGGGAAGGAAAGTTGAAAGAAGGGAAGGGAAACGGGGAAAACAGGAGAACCAAGATGTATTACGTGCAGGTAAAACTTCGCTGTGATGAGTGTAATCATTATGTATGCAAATATGTACCAGTAAAAGTATAAAACAAAAGGTAGGGAGGTACGTAATGAAAGCTTTATAGCAGAAAACAGAAAGCAGGAGACCAGGCCTGGCGGCTGGGCAGAAGGGAAAGTAGACAACTTAGGAGGCTACCGGAAATACTTTAGAAAACTGCGCAGGCCTTAAACACTGCTTTCAAGGCTCCGCGTGATCTCAGAACGGGCCCCTCTCAAGCTTCAGGTCTAGGACGGGACGCCTCTCCATGCTGTGTGCGCCGCGCTCACCCTGGTGCCGGGAAGACCCTGGCACAGGCCGCCTCCTGCCTCGCGGAGCCTCTGGAGCCTCTCCGCAGCCCGTCCCCGCTCCCCATCCCACCACCCCGCGGCGTTAGGCCCAAGTGTGGGTCCCCAGGCCGTACCTTCTTAGTCTCTAGCAGTCGGGCCTGTTCCCACTACCATTCTCACTATCACATTACTAGGCAGTGCTGTTTTATGCTTGAAATTATGCTTCCCACAATGCCTCATTTACTCTCTTTTTTTTTTCCTTTTTGGTTTTTTTCCAGTACCGGGGATCGAACTCACGACCCTGAGCTTGCCAGGCAGGCGCTGTGCGGCTGAGCTAAATCCCAGCCCCTGCCTCACTGGCTCTCTAAACTGTAAACTGCGTAACACGGAAAAGTCCCGTGTGCCCACCGTCACGTGCCAGGCACAGTGCCGGGGGAAGCAGAGCGTTTAATGCTCCCTGGACTGAGAATGGCACAGGCGTCCGAGGGCGGGGTGGGGGAGCCCGGCTCCGGGGCGCAGGTGGAGCGCGCCAGCAGCTTCGAGCCCAGAGGGATGTGCGAAGGAGGAGGAACCCTCAGGCGGGCGCTGGAACCCGATTTCTCGAAGCGGCTGGAGCGGCACGAAGAGACGACACTTGAAAGGGAAGGCCCTTGCGGCGCGGTGCTTACCGTGCCACCTCGGTGTGGCAGACGGAAAATGCGCGGGGCACGTCGGCTTCCCGCGGCGCTGCCCTCGGCGGCGGGTGGCGGCCCGGAGCTTCTCCCCGGGCGGGGGCGATGCTGGGCTTCGCCAACAGAGGGCACTGGAGCCACACTGCTCGGGAGGAGGCTCCCGACGGCCTGCCCTGCAGGCTCCGGCCAGGGCGCGGCAGGGCGTGCAGTGGGGCTCCGTGCTCTGT
Source organism: Chinchilla lanigera (assembly GCF_000276665.1). Taxonomy (NCBI): domain Eukaryota; kingdom Metazoa; phylum Chordata; class Mammalia; order Rodentia; family Chinchillidae; genus Chinchilla; species Chinchilla lanigera. The sequence continues at coordinate 11,032,963 of NW_004955471.1, read as the reverse complement.
CCAGACGCACGCAGGGCCGAGGCCCCTCAAGCCCTGTGGCCGCCTGTCCGAGGTGCTCAGCCCTGCCCAGCGCACTGGTATCTCAGCGGCCCGGTACCCCACTTCCTCTGCGGACTCGCCTGCCTGCGTGGCTGGCTGCACCCTGAAGGTCACTTGCTTCCTTCCACTCTGGCGACGGCAGAGCAGCTTGTGCCCAGCAGGGCTGCTCCCCCGAGACGGGAACCTGGTCCAGGGGAAGGTTCGCCTTCCAAGTCGGCCCTTCACGCGGTGCTTTCCTCAGCCCTTCGGTCCTCTTTACATCTTGAGTCATTTTACTCGTAGATTAATAATTCTGTAAAATCAAACATCTGCTGTCAAAGTTACAGCGTGCTTCCAGTTCTGTAATTAGATGAAGGATGACACAAACGCTTGGAATAAAAATAAACAGCATTTTGCACATTTCGCGAGGGGATTTGGTCTTACACCTCAGAAGAGCCGAGGAGCCCCCGAGGGACGCTGAGCAATCCTGCAGATGGACAACTGCAGGAAGGCCCGCCCTTCCCACGTGGAGGCCAAGGAGAAGACAGGGTGTGAACAGAGCCAGCTAGAGGAGCTCCTGGGCCGCCTGGCCAGACCCAGGACAGGAGCAGAGAGGCCTCCGTCCACGTCCGCCTAAATCAGTTTCCGGTGCAGTAGCGTCTCCCGCTGCTGTGCAAGCCAGCTGACAAGCAGTCTCTGCACGTCGTCTCCTTCAGGGCGCCTCTGAGGAACTCTGCAGACCAAGGCAGAGTGGAAGCAAGACCTCAGAGCTAAAAGAACTTGAGCTGAAGCACTAACAACCGACCCTCTGTGGGGAATATGCCCTTCTTGAAGAGTTTGTCCATTCTCCTGGCCTAACTATTGCTAATCTGGCTCCTTTCAAGAAATAAACGTGCCCCTCACTAACCACAGCCGTGGAAGGAGGCACAGAGGAGCTCACTGGGGTGCAGCACTTCTGCTGGGTAAATGCAACAGACAGAAATAACCTGGAGAGTCGTTTTAGGTAAATGGGTGCACCTTGAGATGATACTCTTGAGGGCAGTTAATCAGACCCACAATTGATGTATTGCATTGCGTCTGCCATGTGACAAACTGAAAGGGTAAATAAAGAGCAAAGTATTGGGAAGAAGGAAGAACTTGTTCAAATGGGAAGGGAACAAGGGAGTTTTGTAAGGGCAGGAAGGGAAAAGGATGTAAAATGAAAGAGAATGGAAGGGAAAACGGAGACGAAGGTTTTGTAAGTGGGCAGGGAAGAGGAGCTGAAGGGAGGGAGGGGATTGGAGGGAAGAACAAGACCTACTGCATACAGATACAAACTCCCTGCGGTGAATGTGATCATCACGTCCGGCAAACACGTACTGATAATAAGTAATAACCTCAAGAGCACAGACAATAGTACTAGCTCAAAATGAACGAGTGTACTGTACAAAATTTCTTTTCAGTATAATGTACTTCTCTGTGATTTCGTATGATTCCATGTCTTGCTTAACAGTGAGACCCTGGGTGAGCCCTGACCCTCAAACTGCTTGATCTTTGGGTATTCAGGGGAAAGTGAGGGGTGGATTGTAAGGTCTACAGATCTGACACTAAGGAGGTTAGTCTGAAGTGGTGATTGAGATTTCATCAGGTGATTGAGGTATCTTCAGACAGGAAAGGTGATGGAAGAGGGGGAAGAATAATCCAAGTGAAATGCAGCTAGCTAATCTTTGCAACGGACAAAATATTAAGTGGTAGTGGAATCTGCAGAGCAATGCCCTGACCTGACAGGACTGACAAGAGAAGTCCAGGGACTTAAGACCAGGCAGCATTCAAATGGAACAGCGGCACCTTGGTTCATGAACTTACTTCTTAATTGCACTTGCAATTCCCTTGCAACCTGAATTGTGGAACGAATTCTGCAACCAGAGTTGTGGAAAGAATTAAGTTCATGAACAAAGGTACTACTGTATCTCTTCCCTACTATATTTAAATTATATATTTTAGGCAATATATAAAAATGTTTTTTTAATCAACAGTTACATAGCGAAATAAGAGGTATTCATTTATTGTTTCACAGATTTATTCATTTATTCCTTCATACTATCAAAGAGCTACATGTTAGTGAAAGACTTATCTTAGAGTTTCTTTAAGCAAAAACATTCGTAATGCATGAAAACTATGAAGCATTATTTCCATAATTATAAACATTTATTAATATATTAATATATATTTATATGTGAATGTGTTTTTAGATTGTGTCTCTTTTAAGTAAAATATTCTTTTAACCTAAAATGTGAGGTGTGTATGTAAATACTACTTGGTATTTTCAAGTAGAGGTATTGGGGTTATGAACAAAGTCATTATCATGAGTGGTAAAAATCAATTATTTAATGATTCTTATTTGTGCATAATGAATAAGAAATAAAATTTTTTTAAAATTTTCTGATATCAAAGTATTATATAAGGAATGCTGGTCAAGTGCAATAAGTCAATACATGTTAAAATGTATGTGTGTTAAGTAGGACACGCTCCTGGCTTCTAGGAAAGCAAACGCTAGCCCAAGGGAGACAGTGGGTGAACATTGGCTGGTCAGCTTCCCAGCTTTCCTGCTTCCTGTGACACGAGGCTCAGCCGCCTGTGCAGGCTTCCACGTGGAAGCTGAGGCGAAGGCTGGCGGGGCTGCTGACTGCGCTTTGGGCTGATGTAAGTGGGAGGGGAGCAGGAGCTCATCTTCCTGTGATGACTGCTTCCCCAGTCCCTCACTCAGAGATGAAGGCAGAGAGCATTGGAAGCAGCAGAGAATTCCTCCCAAGGTTATACTGTGCACCAGGAGGATGACATCGGGGTGTGTGGTGCACCCCACTTCCTCTTGCCTGACATTTAACAAAGGGCTTGGCATTTTTTGTTCTCTTATTTGTTTACTTTTGCAAGGTAGTCATATTTTCATGCATAAGATTAATGACTTACACTAGAATATGAGTTCATCAGGAAATGATGTAATATTCAATTTGAAGGCACCATTTTCACTCTAATTGGAAAAGTTTTCTTTCTCTCCTGGAGAAATGAAAGAAAGAACACAGGAAGAAAATCCGGCACAGCGCTCTAAATCGATGGACCTGACTCACAATGTTTGCAGTGTGAACTGGGAAGTCCTCAGACCAAAGTGATCCCTCCAGGCAAACCTACAGTTAAACACAGAGGATTTAATTTGCTTCCAAAATTTTAGGGTTCATAAATATCTGGAAGAAAATGAAATGAACCACTACATTCATTCAAATAAAGACTATTTCTGCTGACGTTCCCTGAGCACTCAGAACAAACTTAGCCCTCCACTTTTCTAGAATGAATACAATTTAAAAGAAAATAAAAATACCATTATAAAGAGTAGAAATAATGATTTAATGAAAATTCTTTGTAAAAGTAAACAGTTGCTTTCAAATGATAAATTTTCTATATAAAGATGTAGAAAAGGGTATGCCACTTGTTATCCCCAGCAAGTGCATCCCTTTTGGAGCTGTCTGTGAAAAACATCACGTCTGTGATTGTCCGTGGTTTAACCGAGCTGCTAGAATAAAGACATTGTAGACCGATGGCTTCAAAAATTAGTCTCCCACCACTTTGGAGGCTGGGTCACCCATGCGCTACGCACCACCAGGGGCATGTGTGGTGAGGCCCGGGGTCCTGCTGTGCAGACAGCCCTTCTTGCACATCTGCCAGTGGCTGCAAAGGACTAGCCAGATCTGTGGAGTCCCCGAATAAGGACCCTAACTGAGAACTCTTCCCTTGTGACCTAATCACTCCCCAAAGCCCCCACCTCCTAATATCATTAGGTTGGGGGTTAAGATTTCAACATAACAGTGTTGCTGAGACAGGAAGGCCCAGTCTACAGGTTCTGTCCTTGCAAAATTCTTGTCCTCTCACCCAAAAAATGCACGTATTCTGTGTCAACAGTCCTGAGGTGAACCCATTCCAACATAAATTCTAAACACCAAAGTGTCACTGAAATATCAGAATTAGTCGTGAGTGGAACTAGAGGTACAATTCAGTAGAGGTGAGATTTCGCCTCAGCTGTGATACTGTGATACCAAATGTTTTGTATGATTTCAGCCTACCCGGATGGGACAGGTATAGGATAGACGTGCCCATTCCAAAAGGGGAAAACTGAAAAAGGAAACGGCAAGTCTCAAGAAATCTAAAAGTGCTACAAAGGTCGTTAAGCCTTAAAGATCTACAAGGTTTTCATTAAGATGGTGCCCAGCATTGCAGGCAGCTGGGGCTGGTCACTGTCGTCCCCACAGCTGGGTGGGGCCGGTCATGCAGCGAGTCCTGCCGGTACTTTGCCGATTGATTCCGCTGAGGGTCAGTGCCCAACGTGCTCGCAGCGGGAGGCTCCCAGGGAGCCTGTTCCTTTGAAAACTGCTTTGAGGCGGCTGTCCCTACGCCCACACAGTGTGGGCCTGTCCTGTCACAAGAGGGCTAGGGGTTGACTGTCCAATCACTTCAAGCCACTCTTTCATAGTCTAAAGAATAATGTCTAAGATCTCTCGAGACCAGTGGTTTACAAGAATTTTCTTACCCACTTGCCCACGCCTTCAGTATTTTCAGTTTTTGCTATATGGACACTGCTAAGAATTTTGCGGGCTCTTTCCTAAAGTTCGGGCTCTTTCCCCGCACACTTCTATCTTAAGTGGTTTCTTTTCATGCTTTAGCACAAGCAGTCATTAGGGGGCAAGTTTCACCTTTGACATTTTTCCTAGGAATATTTACCTTCAGCTAAATATTCTTTTCCTCCTTCCCAAGCTGCGCCTTCCACGTAGCGCTAGACCACGCACACAGACTCACCGAGTTCCTTGCCGCTGTGTAACAAGGGTCACTTTCCAGCGCTTTCCAACAGCGCGGTCCTCATTTCTGAGGCCTTGCTGAAAGGGCCTCCTCTGTATCTCTATCACCTCTCTATTCACGACTTAAGTATTCCCTAAAAAATATTCTCTAAAAAATATCCTCTAAAGCTCTGCTTTCCCAATGCCTCATTAAATATAGCTTTAAAAGTCCATTCACATGGGTGCTGGGGATCTAGCTCAGCAGTAAAAGCGCCTGCCTGGCAAGCACAAGGTCGTGAGTTTGGTTCCCGGTACCAGAGAAAAAAAACCAAAAAAAAAACCAAAGTAAAAAGTCCATTCACAGCAATGCAGACTTTCCAGCACGCACCTCAAAGCTTTTAGCCACCACCCATACCCAGTCCCAGAGCCATTTGCACATGTTTTGGGATTTGTCACGGCAGCATTCCACTTCTCATCATCAAATTCTTTCTCTCTTAGCTCAGCGACTGCAACAGAACACTACAGGTTGCTTATGAGTAAGCAAAACCTTTCTTTCTCGCAGTTCTGGATTAGGGGATGTTCAGGACCCACGCCTTGGCAGATCTGACATCTGGAGATGCCCACTTCCTGGTTCACAGGAAGCCGTGCTGCTGCTGTGTGCTTCACAGGAAAAGGGGAGAGGGATCTCTCTGAGGTCTCCTTCATCAGGTTCTATTTCTACTGACAGGGGTTTTGCCCTCACTTTGTAATCTCCCAAATGTTCCACCTCTACATACCATCACATGGAGGATTTGAGTTTAGCATATGAAATAGGGGGACCTATGTATTCAGCCTATAGCACTTCTACAATAGAAGTAAAGTGATTTATCCCTCACTGTCATAGTAATACAGTAGTCTATATTTTTTCTATGTATTCACTTGTACCAGTGAGCTTTATACTCTCAGATGCTTTTGTTTTGCTGTTTTATAAGTTTTCTTCTTGAAAGACCATCTATAGCATTTCTTGTGACACTGGGTAAATGATGACCAATTCCTGAAGATTGTCCTTAACTTGGAAAGTCTGTGTCTCCATTTTCCAAGGGTAGTTTTGCTGCATCTATATTGCTGTAATATTTTGGTTGACAGGTTTTTTTCCTCATTCAGCTGTTTAAATATATCATTGCATCCCCTCTAACCTACAAGATTTCTGCTGAGAAATCTCTGGTACTTGTAGAGAGATTCCTTTGTACATGACAGGTCATAACTTTCTTATTGCTTTCACAGTCCTTTTTTGAATGTTGGTAATTTGATTGAGATGCACCTTGGTGTGGACCTCTTTGCATTCATCTTCACTGTCAGTTGTCTTCTTATATCTTGATGAGCAGTTCCTATACCAGATGTTGGAAGCTTTCAGCCCATAAGACTTTTGCCTTTGACTTCTATGTTTGTGTGAAAATCCATACTGCATGTATTGGTCTATCGGCTTCTGAGTAGCTTACAAAGGGAATTAGTCTGTGAGTTGATATTGAATGGGTGTCTCTCTCCACATGAGGAGCGAAGGTCTGGGGCTTCTTATTATGCTACCTTGTTAATGTCACTCAGCATTGCGCTTTATAAGTACCTAGTAAATGCTGATTACCATCCACTAAACATCTACTGCAAGAACACACAAGAAGTAGTTTAGATGTGACCGAATGATTATATGTGTATGTCTGAAAATTAGAAAAGTAGACAGTTGAAAAAACAGTACAGTCAACCTAATATAGGTTTTGTGGAAGCATCGAATATATATACATGTGTATGTCTACATGCAAAAACCTCACATGTTACAAAGTATACACATTCAGAAGATCCCAGAATTCTTCAAATTACAGTAGATAAAAATATTAGATAATTTTAGTTTTCTTTAATTTTTACTCTTTTCTAAATTTTTTGTAGTCAGGAAGAGTTATATTTTCCTCTCCATAACTTAGTAAATACATGTTACCTGAAGAGAGAAAAGAAACTGGATTCACAAGAGCACATTTGGAAGGAAGAACCTTTGAATTACTTTACATCGCTAGTTCTTAGCCTGTCGAGGTCGTTTCACGGTGTGACGTTTGTAACTCACTTGCTTGGCAGGCTGAGTGGAACATATTGCTGAACAGATACAGCAGCTTTTGAAATGGATTAGAGCTGAATTACTCATGGTACAAGCCATACTGAGCAGACGGCCCCAATTAGAGCCTCAGGTCACGTAGCTCCTGCATGCTTCCTTTCAGGCAAACAAGCAGTATGGGCAGCTTGCTGAAAGCAGAACTAGATAAGAAATGCTGGTAACATTTCCCTCCTAAAACATCAGGTCTTCACTGCAGAGCAATACGTTGTTGCCCCACAATGTTTTGTGTTAACAGAATGTTTCAAGACAGTGTCTAGAGAGCTGCTTACTAACCCATTTAAAAAGACAGGCATTTCCCAACAAACAGAATTTTTGATCTCACTCTTCACACTGCATAGTTAAAACACAAATATAAATACAGGTGCAAAACAGAACTCATTCCACATCTTTTTTTGTTTAAATATTATCTATTATGAAGCTGTAAAATGTACAATGGATATTATGAAAAGGGAAGAAATTGTTCAAAAGGAAAATGGAACTAGGATGGATAAAAGAGGAAAGGACAGTAAAGTGAAAAATGCAACTCAGTTGTATTATTAGTGTTTCTTATTCGTTACAAAGGAAGGTTTGTGTTAATATCAATTAGAGAAATTTTAATGCCCATATCTTGTACACTGAGCAACTACTTTAAAGATAACAACATGTAATTTCATTAACTATTGTTATTCTGCTATTATTTTGTTATGAAATTTTGTTTTACCTGTTATAGATAAAACAGAATATTATCTATTAGTGGCTAGAGATTATTGAATTTTATACATTTTTAAAGTAAGTTTTCACTTTTTTCCGCTAAATTGTTAGCCAGTAACATAAATATACAAATAAGGAATTTTTTATTTACTTAAAAATGTAGTGTTGAGGTTTTGTCTAAGAATTTGAATGCTTAATGAATGAACAGGGATAAGATACAGCTCTATCTATCTATTTATCTATCTATCTATCTTAGGTCAATAATCAGAAAGCGAATGAGGCTGTATGGGTATCTTTGAAAACAGGAAGACTTGCTTTTAGTATCTATTCAATGAGATGGTGGGTTATTCTACACAGCCTGTCCTGGCCAATAATATCACAGTTGACAGAATGGTTCCATTACATTTCCCATCCGCACTGAAGTTAAAGAGTTCAGCGACTGCACACAGAAAATGAATAGCAGGAAATAATGTACCACATTTCAAATTAAGTGCATGCCTATAAACTGGGAATGAAATTGAGGAGGACTGTGAGGCTGTAATTGTTTTTGTCTGAGCCTAGGACACCTGGTTATAGTGCTCTAATCAGCAGCGGAGAGCTTCACATCAGATCTGGATGCAGCTGCCCTTACAATGAATGGATTCTGTGCATTTAATGAAGATGAGCACAGGGTGTCTCACCCTGGAGGGACGAGATCTAACACTTGGGAACGGTTGGTTTCAAGTTCTGGAAGCACGTTTCCAAACACGTACCATTTTCAATAATCCTTGAGAGTGTAACTTATACCTTCTGTGACACTTAACTTTATAAAGTAATAAAAAATCATTTACGTTGAAAGTTTTTGTCTGTGGCACATACAAAGGCATTGAAGAGATACCCAGTGCCACTGAAAGGAAAATACAGAACGATTCTGTTAACTCACTCCAAAAGCGAGCCTTCTCATCTAGAGCTGGTGTTTTTCCCACATGTTTGGTTCTCCCTGAGAGAACTCTGTGTTCTGACCTCCACTTTAAGTTTATTAAGTTTATTTGCTCTCAGCTGTATTTGCTACTTGCTTATAGGAATATCAGATTGGAACTGACTAAAATTACTTAGAGGTTATTTGCTCCCTTGCTAGGCAGTAATGGGAGCATAGCAGAGGAAAGATTTATTCACCTAATTCGGCAAGTGTTCAATGAGCATGTTTTATTTGTTCTACACTAGATGGGCTTCTGGGAGATTATGGATGAATCAAGGCAATTAGCTACTGTCTTGGTTAATTTTCTCTCATTGCTGAGACAAAATACCTGACCCCCAAAATCAAGGAAGGAAAGGTTTATTTAGCTCACAGCGTGTGCAGGTTTCAGCTGGCTCCAAGGCCGGGTAGCACAGGGGCAACAGTTCGTGAAAGTGGAAAACAGCAACAGCAACAAGAGCAAAAGGGGTGAAGCAAGCCTCTTCCCCTCTCTGATATCCATATTCAGGCTACCTGCCCTAGGGTGTGTGTAGCTCTCACACCTCCAAACCCTGCACTAGGCAATGAACCAGTTGCAACACAGATTCAGCCACTTACAAAAATCTCACCCCCTGTGACTGCATAGGCTCTGGGGGACATCCAGACGCAAACCACACCAGCTACCAACCCAAGGCAGGGGTAGTCTTGCCTAGGCAGCAACATGTATGCACTTGAAACACGTGATAGTCACTGCTAATGAGAGTCAGAGAAAGAGCACAGGGCAGCTCCATATCTAAAGGTGTCTGGAGAAGCAAGATCTGAGGCAGGTCTTAGTGGAGATCTGTGTTGTGTAAGATAGAAAAAATGAAAACGTTTGTAAGACATGGGAAGGGTTTCTCATGAGCAGGTAATTTCTATCATACATCCCGCTTTTCTGGGTACAGCCATTGTCCTGTTGTAATTGTCAGTAGCTTCCTCTTGCACTTTCAGAAATGTCTAGGTTGAATTGTAAATTGCACAGATTATCAGTGAGGGGTGATGATGTTATTATCACTAAAGGAAAATTACTTGGGGCAGGTTAGATTGAAAGGTTGGAGTGGTGGAGTCCATTCAGATTGTAGGTTGGGCTCCTTCCCACATAGAAAATAATGTAATAGATCTGGGAATGGCATGATAAAAGTGATTAATCTGGAGTAATGACATGTATGTATATATTACTCTGTATTTGCTCTTAGGGCTTGATTACTTAGCAGGAAAAGATGAGAAAGTCCACAGAACTCTGAGAAGAGTACAACTGAGTCAGCATCTTTGGTCACTGCCTAACTTTGTACCTGTAGCCATACACAGTCCTGAGGACCTTTATAGAATTACTCCTCCTGAAAAGAAAGAGCAACACTAAATATAATAAAATTATAATTTATTGCTTAAAAATGACACTATCCCTATTTCTGCTAACAATTTTGCATCCTACAACATCCTTTTAACTTCGAAGCACAGAAGCAAAGGCTGAAGGAGGGTTTTGTAAAGAATTGTTGGTCCACAGTGGTGTGGAAGGCAGAAGTATGTGCACAACAGTCCAGTATTAGTGACCTTTTACAAATATTTGCCATAAGGTCTAAGGAGTAAGAGAAAAGAAGTGTTTGACAAATATGTTTAGCCTTTAGTACAGAAATAATTTTAATAAGTTTAGTCAGTTAGGGTCAGGATAAATAAATATACTACATCAGCATGAGGTTTACTTTGAAATAATAAAAATACTATTTGTTAAGCACATAGTTTAAGTGCAGCAACCTTAATAAAAGAACTACTAGATAGTATCTTTGATATCCATATTCTACAAGTGTGGACACAGCCTTTAAAAGATGTGAAGTACCTGACCTGGAGGTGCTCAGTCCATGGCACAACCAAGATGCAAACAAGAAATTTTCTGACTCCTAAAACACACCACAAGATCACTCTGCTGTACTTTTATCTCCACTGAATTACTGAGATGACCAAAACTAAAATGTTTAAGAAAAGATGACTACTTAGGAAGAATCATAAAATCTGATCAGGAAGGAGCCCAACCTACAATCTGAATGGACTCCACCAATCCAAACTTTCAACCTTTCAAGGTCATCAGTGGCTTGAAAATTAAAATGACTAAGATGGCACTTGAGAACTGATAGATGTTTGATAGTGGAACATTTTAAAATCCTAAATTTGACCTCTCTATTAGGAGGAACTGTGGAAACGTAACTGAGAAGGCAGTGTCTTGTCGAGTGGTCACTTCACTGAGTTAGCACAGGACTTCTTTTCATTGTACATGATAATCAAATGTCCTGCGCATCCCACAGTCATGTTGAAATCCAACACCCAAGCATCACAATTACAGCTATGTTTCAGAATTTCATAACATGGCTGTGAAACTTTTTTTTGAAAATCAAACATTCTGGGATGTTATGGTTTGTGTCTGGGTGTCCCTCCAAAG
>NW_004955471.1:11017651-11020365 GCF_000276665.1 Chinchilla lanigera | reverse complement strand
AAAAAACATGTAGGCCAATTAAGGTCAATTTAAGAAACTGATTTGAAGAAAAATGGACTAGGTACTGTGTATGTAGCACTCTGAATGTAATCTACTCTTTTAAACATATACACTGCTAATGTTTGACTGTGGATGTAAGTACAGTTTTTCTTTTTTCAGTATGCATATAGCTATTTTATAATTAAAATAATCTCAAAATAGATTGGTTTATTTTAGACAGTAAATTGTCTTAGTTTTAATTTGCTTTTTCACATAAATGATGAAAACATAGTATCATTCTTCACCAAAATTTTAATGTTTATTTAGTTTTTATATTTCCTTTGGGTATATTTTCTTAACTACCTACATTTTCTCTTTCCATTTTTAAGGAAATTATCTTTTTTCTTTTTATTTTAAACCTGGAATTGAACTCAGGACTTTGTGCTTGCCAGGCAGGTGCTGTGCCGCTGAGCTACATCCCCAGCTAAGCAAATTAATATTTAAGTAAAAAGTATATTTGTGAAGAAAAACATCATATTCTGAAACAAACTTTGTGAAGAAAAACATCATATTCTGAAACGAACTTTGCCATCTTGCTAAAATTTTAATAACTTCTGTGTGAATTTTATGTGTTGAGGTCATATATTTGATAGGCTTAAAAGTTGCTGTGGGTTGATTTACTCAAGCTGAAATATTTGGTCACAAAAAAATTCATTTAGCTTTGAGCCCCTGGGTCTGTGTTTATTTTCATAGTTGAGCTTCTACAACTTGTAAAGTCATGTTGCACTATAATACAGGAATTGTGTCTTAATGATACCCCAGTGCAATGAAATAATTAACTTCCCTAGGTGAGCAATACACTCAGGAAGTCGTTGAAGTAGTTTAATTACTAGTAAGGTAGTCAAAGTATTCATGAAGCGTTTTGAACTCTCACAGCGAAATAGTGAAGTCGTTGTACCAACCAGGTGCTTTTGTTCAGTGGTTTTGTTTTGTTTTGTTTTGTTTTGTTTACTTTTACTGGCTTGTTAGGGAATAAGGGAAAGAGATCCATCACTTACAGCCAACATATGAAAGAACTTTCTCTGATTATTTCTCTGATTACAGTCAGCAGCAACACTTCTGCATCCTAGAACCATGGATGCCTCCCTATGTATAATTTATAATTTTATTATATATTTATATGCCTTTCTAGAACTACTAGTTATAGAAACCACCTGTGAAAAGTTACAATTTACATCCACATACTTTCTTAGCACTCAAATCACGTTCAAATGGTTTTACAGAGGTACTGCATTTTAAGCCAGGATCTTGTTATGTAGTTCAAGCTAGCCTTGAACTTACATAGCCCAGACTGGGCTAATCCTCCTGCCTCAATCTGGGTGTACACCACTATACCCTGAGAAAGGGAAGGTTCTTGGAGCAGTTTTCTCTGAAGAGCCCATCTGTTTTTGTTTTTGTTTGTTTGTTTTTTCTCCGGTACCAGGAACCGAACTCACGACCTTGCGCTTGCCAGGCAGGCGCTTTTGCCGCTGAGCTAAATCCCCAGCCCCTGAAGAGCCCATCTGTACTGAGGTATTATAAATTTCTTACTCTAAATTGTAGCCTTTTCCAATACAGTTAATTTCTTACAATATTTATGAACTAGGCTGATTATCTTTATCCACAGATCACATTCACATGGGAAGGTCTGCACTGTTACTCAGACTTTCTTATGAGGATAACGGAGACAACAGCATGCATTGGGAGTAAATGATGTATGATAAATTGTGATGCTATTGAACATTAGATGGGAATCATGTGGTAGAGTTTGCAATAAAATCAGATTCATTAGCAAAGTAAAGAATTGTTTCAAGTAGGAATGCTTGCCAGAGGCCTTTTAAATAAACAACACACTAAGTTAAAAAAATCAATATGACCTATGCAGTCACTGAGATCGCTGCTTATTAATTATGGAAGAACTGTCCCCCAAATTTGTAATTTACTGAACCAATATGCAATACTTGTAAAGGATGATTTGGGAAGGCTTGACTTCACATTCCATTATAGGGAAATTTTATATAAAAACATAGTTTATAATTTGGTTCTGTGGAAAATGAGATGAAGAATGAAGGCAGGTTGCAGTGTTTATAAACATTTCAAAATCAAGCCATGCAGAATTTGTAATTATTTCAGACTCCTGGAGATGATCATTTTCTACTTAGTTGGATAAGTATCTTAACAGGATAATTTGGATGTTCAACTTTCAATTCTGCTAACAAAAGTTTTCTTCATTATGTTACTGAATTAAGACAAGATACCTTCATTTGCTATGTGCTTCTGCATCTATGTGAGAAATGAGGGTTCCTAGGAAAGGACCTTGCGTTTGCTTCAAGCTCTCTTAGGAATGGACCTTCCTGGGGGGGTATTTGCTAGTGCTGACGTGCATGCCCAATAAAATTTAGTCTTTTCTTTATGTACCAATTTGAATTTTCCAGATTTCTTGAGGTATATTTGACAAATAGTTAGCTATGTACTTGTGGGGTATGAAGTGAGGTCTTGATACTGTATGCAAACACTGTCAAGTGATTACAATACTTAAACCCATCATCACATCTATGGACTTAGACTGTCATTTTGTGTGTGTAGTAAGAACATTCGCACTCTACCGCATTTAGTACATTTTAAGTGTGTAACTCAGTGTTAGTAACTACAGACATCATGCTGTACGTTAAATCTTCAGAAGCTACTTGCAGGCC
>NW_004955471.1:11007585-11013146 GCF_000276665.1 Chinchilla lanigera | reverse complement strand
GAGAGAAAAGTAACCAAGACATGGGATAATCACAGTAAGATTCTGGGAGAGAATGCGAGAGCTGCAATAATGCATTGTCAGCCGGCCAAAGGTCTGAATGGGCTTCATGACCTTCACCTTCGCCACAGGCATCCTCCCAGGGTCACTGTGTGAAGAGGCAGAAAGATGAACAGGGAAGGCGAGCGCTGCCCACAGGGGGACAGTAAGGACTGTGCACCTCGCTGTGAGCTCCTGTGGGTCAACAGTCAGAAACAAAGTCATTCTTAACAGCAACCCTTATGGCAAAACACCAAAGGCATAAATACGCCTCAAATGAAGAAATGAATCACAAAAGTTTAGAACAGAGGTACTTGTTTGTAGGTTTTATTTGATCTTGGTATGGGGAGTAAAACCCAGAAACAATAAAGAAGAATATTAAAGTGATAATACAAAATCCTTCTCAGGTGTATATATGACAAAATAATTCTATCAGTAAAAATATAACACTGGGAAAATGGGAAAAGTATAAATTACAGCAATGCCATCTTTGTTCCATTTCTACATAGAAAAAGCAACTACATGAGCCCAAAAAAACCTTTACTCCCTTCAGAAAGGATGAAACTACAGTCTGCTCTTCTTTACAGTAAAGGCACACATTAGTCAGAAAGAAAGGTCAACCTATGAGCTTTTTAAAAAATATAAGAGAAGTCAGAATTAGAATATACCTGGCTGAAAATAAATACCATCAATACAAACAAAATTAATATAAATTTATAAAATAGTGAAGCATTGTTATTTTATCAAATTTATAGAACCCAAACAAATATATAACAGCTAGTTTAAGGAATGTCAGAAAAAACAATAACAGTATTAGTGGCCAGGCAATTATACAATAATGATCAATATAGAAAAGTCAAGATATATTGTGATATATCAATTCTTTTTCTAAAATTTGGGGGAGGTTGTAGATACATAAATAATGAAATATTCCAGTATTATGAGAAGAATTAAAAAAACACAGAAGTGACCAATGTCTTAATTATTAGGAGCTTATTTAAATGAATGTGTTTGTACAGTTGTTCACTGGAGTGTCCCTATGAAGAATGAGGTATTATAAATATTTATGGAAAATATTTTTTCCACTTAAAATTATGCTAGCCTTAAAGTACCATAAACCATATGAATTTATATCTTTAAAAAGCATACTTTTATTTAATATACTTAAATACATATCTGGAATGTTGCTCAAAAAACATGTAGGCCAATTAAGGTCAATTTAAGAAACTGATTTGAAGAAAAATGGACTAGGTACTGTGTATGTAGCACTCTGAATGTAATCTACCGCATTTAGTACATTTTAAGTGTGTAACTCAGTGTTAGTAACTACAGACATCATGCTGTAGGTTAAATCTTCAGAAGCTACTTGCAGGCCCACTCGGGTTTCATACTCTTTGATGGACCTCTCTCCATTTCTCCATCCTCCCCCAGCTCAGACCAACCACTTTTATTTCCTCTGCTTCTGTGACTTACTGAAATTTCCCCTGTGAGCTCATTCATGCAGTGTGTGTTTTTCTGCGTCTGGATCATTTTACAAGTGCAGAAACCTCCATGTCCATCTCTGGAGTCACAGGGACAGAGTTCCTTCCTTTGGAAGGCTGAATGTTTCACTTGGAGAAAAATGTATATGATAGTTGGAGTATTGTGCATGATGAATTGCAAATGCAATTTCACAAGGTCTGTGCAGTTTTCTCTTTACATTTCTACATGGCAGCATAATTTATTGAGACATTAATTCTGACAGTTGTAGATATAATCAGCTCCAATCCACTCCCAGTAGACCGACTACATTCTCTCCTACCTCAGGGGAAATTAAAGACAGGCCTCTTGCTGCCTGTTGCTGAACTCCTCTATTTCTGGGGAAGGATTATCCTAGGATTACAGACAGTATCTTCCCAAACTGGAAGGGCTGAGAGGATGGGGGACTTCAAGATCAGAGGCCCTTGTCACCCAGAAGCTTAGAACTCTAATCCTGAGGGCCTACACAGCAGAAAAGTATTACAAGTCCTGAGCCTCATTTCAAAACCATGGATATTTGTCCTAAAGCTTTTATTACCATATAACATTTGTGAAATAAAACACACACTTCCTAATGAATTATTATCCATACAGGAGAATAGGAGCCACTTCCCAGATGAAGATGCATCATTTATAGCACTTATGCACTTTTCTTAGTATGGTCTTCCCAAACTGCAGGTTCTAGTCCTAAAAACATCTGGACTGCTCCCCGATCAAAACATTAGAAGTGTAAAGAGATAAAAGCTGAAGTGAACACAAGATCACCCAGAAGTAGCTCTCTGCACAGTGTACAGCGTGGGGAGTAGATATGCCATCATTTGACAAGTCTGTGGGACACAGCCATGATTGGTGAAAACAGTTACTTCATGTCTGTCCAAGCCCCGGATGGTCAATCCTTCCTCTTGGAAAGACAAAGGCTATGGGGAGTGGCTGAGCTAGAGATCGACCACACATTTGGGTCGAGCAAGTCAGCCCCCAAAACACAGAACTCCAAAGAGGAACCATGTGAACAAGTTGTTGGGACCCAAGCGAGGCCAGTCCAGCAGATGTCTAGCCTTGGTGTTCCTCCCTGCCAGCTGCACCACAGATAGCTGTGAGAATGTTTCACTTTTAGTGTTCTCAGCAAAACACTGAGTCCTTGAGCTTTAGGCCTTGTTGCAGGCTTCCCCTCTTTTTACCATGTGTAAATAAAGATGCAGACCATGCTGGTTGGTTGTTGTCTCTCCATCAGAGAAGTCAGGTCCCAGCTGCTCCCAGATTTCCTTTCAATAGGTGTCTAGATCTTTCTTAATCTCCCATCATCCTCTCTCAAGAGGATGTGTGGGTCGTGGCAAAAGGCTATATTCCTTTAAATGCTAATTATAACACAGTGCTCTACAGTGTGTTTAGTGATCTACACTTTAATTTATATTGCATTTTTATTAGAAACAGGCCAGTGACTAATAATGTTTGAATAGGAATTTGTTTAAGTGATAGCAAATTACTATGCTGGCCTAGATGGTCTTCTCTAGGGATAATGAATGGGAAGAAAAGTCCAAAAAGATTTCTGTGGCATTTGGCTCCCACAAGATACCAGGACATTGGGAAATTTAGGGAGCTGGGAAGTGGACTCTTAAATAAAATAAAGTTAGTTTACTAACTTAACAAGTTTACTGTCAGCTTAATAATGAATCTTTGAGTAGATTAATGAATCTTTCAGTAGATTACTGTCAGCTTAATAATGAATCTTTGAGTAGATTTGATAGAACAAATCTTTGAGTAGAATTCTGAATCAGTTAAAGAATACAAATTGTCGGCTTTTTCGATGTTTATTCGGCTGTTCTATGCAGGGCTGAAGAAGTGAAGGTAAGTTTGTATTTGTCTGAACCATTAAAGTAGGATGAATTGACCCCATCCTAGTGAGCGCCTAAGTCCAGGGACCTGGGACAGGAGCCCTGCTTGGCTGTGGCTCTCTGCTCGTGGTTGGTGCTGGTCTCACTGTGACCAAGACAGACTTCTGACATCTGCATCATGGCCAGGGCACAAAGGGACACAGAGTGGGTGAAAGTACAAGTGCTCTTAGGCTGGTGCCAAGAGTGACAAATGTCACCTGGTTTCATCCCAAGTCAGGAAGAAGAAGGTCATCTCTGCCAAGGGGCTTGGAAGAGCAGGGCTAACAACCACCCCAAAATTCATCGGGGGTTAGCAAATAAGAGATTGGCAATTTTCCTTAAGGAACTATTAGAAAACGAATGCAGAAAACCCACATTACCTTTCTCTTCAGTTTAAGATATTCCAATGAACATACTAATCTCTTGCATAGACCAGTTAATAGAACTTTGATTTTTCTTTCCCGCTGACAGACAAGGTAATATTTTTTTGAATTTTCCAAGGATCTCTTGTCATCATAGATATTTTATCAGATTTTAAAATTTCATGCTAGGGCAATCCAAGTATATATTTTAGCTGTTTTATTGTCACTTGCAAATATAGAGACTATATTCCTTTATATGTTTTAAGGAAGTGCATTATAAGAGTTTTTGATGATTTATGCTTTATTTTGTATTCTGTCTGTATTAGAAACAGGCCAGTGGCTTCTAGTGCTTAAGTTGGAATTTGGTTCACTGACAGTAAAATAACAACCATCTATCACAAACTTGCAAACCATTCTTGTTCTCTGCATTATTTGAATGTGGATAGGCTCCATAAAAATGAAAAGTAGCTTTCACACTCCAAAAATAGACTTTCCACTTAAAACTTGACAGTCAGGAGAGTGTGGTAGTTAAATGTATATATCCGGAAGCCAGACTGCATAGATTTGAATCCCGACCTTACCAGCACATGATTCTGGGCAAGTTGCATAAATTCTCTGTAACTCAATTTCTTTTTCTCGGGAGGATGATATTAACTATGTGCGTAGATGAATTTTCCAAGGAAAATGCTTGAAACATGATGAAAAGAGCGCTTGATGTTTGATACACAACTATATTCAAACTTTTGCTATTATTGTTGTTATTCCTCTATTATTTCATTTGGGGGTAGTATTACATAATTTTTTCCCAGTCAACTGTTCTAATTTTTTTAATAAACTGAGGGTAATAGCACATGCATGAATTTAAAAACAAGTGATAATATTTTGCAGTTCATTTACTAACAAGAATTTACCTCTGCTACATAGAAAAGTCTTTAGAGACCCTGAAAAACAATGAAATAAAAGACATATTATCCTTCTTCATGGATATCAACTCACATGGTGACAGATTGAAGTCAGGCTGAGAAAGGCCTTCTTTGAAGACATAATACCTCATTATATTTTTGAAAAAGAAATAGAAATCATTCCTTTGAGGAATGTGTAGAAGATTGTCTCCCCAGAAGGGGAAAATGAACAAAGTGTTTATATACATAGAGACAAGAAAAAGAATGATGAGTCCAGAAACAGAAGAGCTGACATTGGCTTGTGCATAAAATGAGACGGACTTGCCACAGTTACGCTTACTAAACAAGTTGCTGCCCTTGGGGCCCTTGCAGCGGATTCCTAGAGCGCACTTCCGGACGCGGAGGCGTGGCCTTGGGGATTGTGTGTGGCTCCTGGCCCTCCTCTGTGGCACTGCTCCCCTGCTCTGTTTCCCAGCTCCCGGGACGAGGTAGCTTTGCTGTGCTCTAAACTTCCACCAAAATGTCCCCATCCTAGGGCCAGGTGACTATGGACTGCATTCCTTGAAACTGTGAGTGAAAATAAGCCTTTCCTCCTGTAAGCTGTGTTTTGGTCCCAGAGATAGCAAGCCAACTTAGACAGGAATGATGAGTGTTAAACGGAGGAGGGAGAGGACTGGGGTGACCAATCACACATAGCCTCACAGCCAAATACGGCCTGGAGTTTATTTAGGTAAACAAAACTCCACTGAAACACAGCTGCACCTGTTGATTTACACATAGTCTATGCTGGCTTTGGTACACGGCCTCCAGAGCTGAGTAACTGTATCAGAGACCTAGTGGGTCTCAGTGCATAAGATATTTGCTATGTGGCT
>NW_004955471.1:10951136-10997511 GCF_000276665.1 Chinchilla lanigera | reverse complement strand
CTGTCCTGATTATGTGTGAGTGGCAGGGTGAGAGTCTGAAGATCCCCAGAGCTCAGTGTAGTTCCTGTGCTGGTGAGTTGTGGCAAGGTGGAGTCCCAGATGCTCCTGACCTTTCTTGCATTCAGTTGGCTCCCAGGAGTGTGTGGGAAGGGTGGGGGAGGCTCGCTGATGTTCCTGAGACTGTCTGAGGTTCAGCCTACCTTCCACAAGAGTAGGGGGGATGCAGGTTGAATTCACTGAAGCTTCAGATATTGCCCAGGACAGAGCCTGCTTCCCACACTGGAAGGGGAGGGGTGAGGGTGAGCTCCCCGAGGCCACTGACTGTGTTCAGGTTTCAGCTGAGCTACTAGAGGGGTGTGAGTTGTTCTGGCAGTGACTACCAAAGCCCCAGAACTTGTCTAGGGATCCACATGCCTCACACCCTAGTGGGGGAGGCACCAGAGTGGTTCAGTGGGTTCCTAAAGGGGTCTGATATTCAGCCCAGCACCAGAAGACACACTATGGGTGTGGCAGGTAGCCACCAAGGCCCCTAGCAGGTGCCTGAGGTTTTGCCTGCCTTACATGCTGGTCAGGGAGGCCGAGCCTGGACTCACCAGGCTTCCCAAAGATGTCCAGGATTCAACCCATAAATATCTTTCTAATTGGTTTTTTCTTTCGCCATGAAGAAAATCCTGCCATGCTTCACTTACACTCAATGCATAGTCAAGAATTGCAATGAGAGTGAAATTAACCTGAGAGATTTGAGAGACTTAAGTTGATGAAAATCACTGAGGCCTCATTGAGAGCTGGTGATTGATCAAAAATGTGATATATGCACGGGTCCAGGATAATGGAGAGATGTTTAGGATGGGCTTTCAGAATGGGTGTGGACTCACTCACTAGGATAGGGAAGTCAGTGTGAATGGATGTGGACTCACTCACTAGGATAGGGAAGTCAGTATGCATGGGTGTGGACTCGCTCACTAGGATAGGGAAGTCAGTGTGAATGGGTATGGACTCATTCACTAGGATAGGGCAGTCAGTATGAATGGATGTGGACTCACTCACTAAGATAGGGAAGTCAGTGTGAATGGGTGTGGACTCACTCACTAGGATAGGGAAGTCAGTGTGAATGGGTGTGGACTCACTCACTAAGATAGGGAAGTCAGTGTGAATGGATGTGGACTCACTCACTAGGATAGGGCAGTCAGTGTGGATGGATTTTACAAAGAGAAGTTAAGATGAGTTCAATTTGATACTCACTGAGTTTGAGGGGATTCTGCAAAGATGAGCAGAGAAATGAAGGAGACATTTGCATATATTGGCCTGGCACTGGCAGAAAGGACTACATAGAAATACAGATGTAGATATTAGCTTGCTACTTTAAACCAGATTGTGAAATCACTGAGAAAGTAAGAAACACATCCAGAGAAAGACAGCCCAAGCTGAAGATGTAGTTACAGACTGAGTTTTGGAAGTAGAGGAAATAGCAGAAGAATGTTAGTGTTCAGCATTTAGGTAAGGAGAAATTTAGGAGCAGAAAACCCTCAGCTGTGCTAAAGTGAAGATTAAACTCAGTGTGATGAGTGCCCAATGAGAAAGCTACTGAGAGAACAGCAGGAGAAGTTCTTATGGGTGAGTTGTGGTAGACACCCAATCAAACATAGCCAAGGGTGAAAGCTAAGTAAAAGAAAGAGAACTGAGAAAAATATTATGTTTCAAAAATTGACTATAAAAAAGACAAAAGAAAAAATAGCTCAGAAAAAGATTGGTAGAAGTTTTGCTTAGGGATCTAGTACTGTTATAGGATGCAATAAAATAGTGAGATGAGAAGGCTGTAATGGAAATGACATAAACTGTAGATTTAATGACCTTTGCTTGAACCCTGCAGTCTCTCTCTGTCTGTAGCTATCTGTATTAACATTATTCTTTCTATTCTAGGCTTTTTAAAAAAAACATTCTGAGCTTCAGTTTTCTCTTCTATAAATGCAGACAGTAATAACCATCTTATAGACTTATTTTTTGGATTGAGTAAAATAATGTCGCAAAGTACCTAGCCAAATCTGTGCCATATTATAGACACTCAGTAAATGGCACCCTTTGTTTTTGTGAAAAAATATTTTAATGTACTCATTATTTAATACTAGTGTGAGTTGTAGCTTACTGAACAGATCAACCTCAGACTACTGGTAGACCTGAGAGAGCAGAGAACGCTATAGCTCAGAATCAGAAGGACAGAGGGGGAGTTTCCTGTTGTGATCTTGGACAGTTAAGGAATAGTGAAATTGTCCTGCAGGAGAAAAAGTGGGGTGCAAATATTGAAGTGAAGTTTTCTTGAAACTGATGTAGCACTGTCTAGAACCACCCCATTTCAATTCACTCAGTTGTAGTTTTTGTAATGAATGCATTTAATATAAATGTTTGCAAATAAATTTGCTTTGGATTACCATAAGGGAAGTGCTTTCTGTCTTTGGCTTGGAGTTCTGACCGTGCATGCTTATCTCTCATGGATCTCTGTGTGCTGAGAAACATTGTTCTTAAAGTTTCATGAATCTGTGAAGCAGGCTTTCAGTAGGACACGATCAACTTCCTGACTCAAAGAAACAAGAGGAAACACGTTCATTCTTTGAGTTACTTACAAATTATTCTTCGGCCACAAAGATAGCACCGAGGTGAATTCATCATTTCAAAGAAATTCCCTTTGCTCAAACATGATGTACGATTGTTCCACAGTACTGAGCTTATAAATTCTTGTGATTCCTTATTTGGAATCATACTTCTGACTCAAAACCAGACCATAAAATCTGCAATGGTTCAGACTAAACATGCACAGCGTGGTAACCACTGTCCGTCAAAGGAATAAAAAGGCTTTCTTGAGGCAGTTACTTAGGGGTAGATAAATGTTCTAATACAGAATGAAGCAGAAACCTGCAGCCTTTCTTATTCTTTATTCTTAATTTTGCATTGAATTCAGTGTCAAGTTGATAAATATGGATATTTCATCTTTTACTGCAGTAATTTTATCTGTATTGTAAAGTCATTTTCATTTATAAGACTCAATTATGAGGTAGAGTAGTTTTTCTTCTGTCTTCCCATCTGCTCCATAAAGAAAACAAATATGCAAAGAATCAGCTTCATAAAAACTGCCTGTGTGTGGTCTGGCCCTGCTTAATGCAGAATCAAAGAACTCTGTAGGACTTCAAGGGGTTTCTTTCAGCTCATTCCACCACCTTCAGACAGCATTTCACCTACATGTCTTGGGCAGACTGGTTTATAAAGTGCCTAGGCCAGACATTTGGACAGTTGAACAAACTAACTGCCAGGAGTTTATTCTCAGAGTTAAATCTCTCTTAAATGCATCTCTTAACAATTACACTCTCCGTCACTGGTTGAATTTAAATAGAGAAACTCTGGGTATTTAAACTCTTGCTATGAATAATTTCCAATATTTTTCTAGCTTTGAACTATTAACAATAACAAACCAATGATGTCATTGTATAACCAAACATTTTAAATGTTAGCAGAAACTTAAACAGTGAAAAGATAAATAAGAGAAGATGTGCTATGTACCAAGAAAAATGTAATTATTATGTACTGTGAACATATACTATAAAAAAGAAGAACACAAATGCAAAAGTCCCTGTTGCTGCTGTCGTTGTCATTGTGTGTGTCTGTGTGCACTTACAGGAGTGAAGGGTAGGTATATGAAAAAGATTTCTAGTGCAGTATTTTAATGTAGAATAATGGTCAAATTCAAAGGAGTTTTTAAAATCATGGGGCTGGGGATTTAGCTCAGCGGCAAAGCGCTTGCCTGGCAAGCGCAAGGTCGTGAGTTTGATTCCTGGTACCGGAAGAAAAGACAAAAAAAATAAATAAATCATAATTCATGAAACTCTATGTTGAAAAAGAAAAAAATTCATGTTTGAAAAGCAGGATACCTCATGTCTACCAGCAAATTATCTGCACAAAGATGAGTAAGTAGCAAACTAATACATTCATCTGACAGAACATAAATGTGTGATCCACTTTAGAATGATTTGCAGATAGCACACTCTTTTTAGTGTTATGGTTTGAAACATGGATATTTTTTTCATTAGCAAAACAGAATGCTCTCTAGTCTACTCATTTATAAAGTTGTGGGGAGAGTTGGCCAGCTACGCAAAGAAGATCGAGTGCTACTGATTGAGATACATTGAAAGCCAAACTTCAAAGACCAGTGCTTCATCACTATTGTGATGCTGTCACATATTCAGCTACAGTTTATAGGTCAATGATATTATATCAGGAGCAGTTTAGATGCTCCCGCTTATGCTTTGCAAATGAAAGAAGTTCAAAGTACTTGACTGCCTATAAAGTGAGTTGGCAGAGCTGAGATGAGGCTGGGGTAGTTCACTTGGAAATTTGTTTTGTTTTCCAGTGCATCTTAGAGTTGAATTACACGGGAAGTTTGCTTAGTATCATAATGTATAATGTAACATATTCTACTTCAAAACACAGTTTATGTAGGATAACGTTCTTTTCAAATAGCAGGGTGGAACTGTATTCAGGTAAATCTCCCTAAATATATCCACACACAATCCCGTCCATGCACACACACGCACGTGCAGCTGCATCAACTGCTGTATTGACATCCCAGAGGCGAACTGAATTCCTTGCTTCACCTGACCACCCCGCAGTGTAAGCTGTTGAGATTTCCTGTCATCTAACTTATCCCTTACAGGGTAACTCTCTGTCCTAAGAAGAGACAGGGAAATGTCAGAAGATGTCTTTCCCTCAGATAGAGAAGGGGAAAAATTATAAAATCAGATTCCAAGAATTAAGTAGTCTGACACAGGAAATAAAAATCAAATGGGGTCCACTGGATAAAAGTGACATAAAAGAAAGAAAGGCTTTCCACCTCGTAATTGAATTAGATTATTAAATATGAACATCATCTTAGAGTGGGAGCTCATGGCATTTTTTGAGAAGACAAATGATGTGATACATATTGGAGGTGCCTGGTTAAATACCGCTCAGGGAATGGATGGCAGTGTGTAGGAGAAAGTGAAAAAGTTTACCAATGGCCTCACATCGCATTTAACATAAGTGTTCCACAATTTATGATGCAAGTGAAATACGAGACCAGGACTAGGTGGAGGCATTGGGTTAAAGCTCTCAAACAATTCTTTGTTTCCTTCCACACTGGCCAAATGGCTTTATACTCAGTCAGACCACAGTGTCCTAGTGTGCTCTGTGCCTTTCAATATGTTTTCCAACTTAGGATCTATTGCTTTCTTCTGATTTCCAACAAATGGAACATATTTCATCTTCCTGGTACAAACCCAAATTCTCTGACAAGCACACCAAAGATCTTTTACAAATTCCTAGAATTTTCCTTGGATGCAGGGGCGTTTTCCTCAGCTAGGGAGAAAAGCAAAGGGTGAGGGATTTGCTGTGAGCTCAGGGCAAAACTGAGGCAGGAACTCCAATATCCTGACTCCCGGTGCAAGTCTGATGCCCGGTCCAGTCCACAGGAAGAAACAGTAGCAGGAACAAACCCGAGGGGACTGGGCTGCACATACGGTTAGGTTTCCCAGGAGGTGGGTGGCGCAGAGGGAGAAAAGCCTGCCTGCTCTGTATGGACCTTTTTAACTGTGCTTCACATCCTTATGAGTCATCAGGAAAAAGAAACAAAAGTACTTTTAATAAAATATCAAGCTCCGTGCCCACTTCCATCCTGAGCTAGAGCAGCCTGCGATGAGGGCACGGGCACGCTCTCCAGTGTTGTTTCTGTGACATTATAAGAGACTGGGGCTGGTGACAAGCTTATTTTTATGCTGCCTGTGAGAGCAGAATATCTCACATTTTGACATGTCAGCCCAGAATGGAGAAGGTTTCCAGTCTTAAATCAGCAATTTTATCTATCTACCTATCTATCTATCTATCTATCTATCTATCTATCTATCTATCTATCTACCTACCTACCTATCTGCCATCTGTCTACCTATCATCAATCTATCTATCTATCTATCTATCTATCTATCTATCTATCCATCTACCTACTATCTATCTATCTATCTGGAAAAATTGACACAAGGAGCACAGCGATCCCTGTGCTTCTGAGCCGTGGAGGAGCAGTACTTGAACAGTCACTGGTGAGGCTGCTGCTGAAGTTGGTGTAGCACAGCCGGAGGGAGCTGAGCTGAGCGGGTGCTCCCCTCTAACGGCCCAGGATGTCTGTCTGTGGAGTCCGCACCTGCTCCATCTGCTTGGTGGCACCACTCCAGAAAGCTCTGTCCACGACCCTGCCAAAAATGGAAAACACACGGAGACCCAGATGGTGCATCTGTGGAAGCCAAGTCCAGGCGCACGTCCTCCCCCGGCCTGCTCCGAGGTAACCTGGAGGATGAGACGATGTGAAAACTAATCTTGGAGTGAAAAGAGCCCTTTCTGCAACGTGTGAGGGATTTTCTGGCATGGACCCTTTGATATGGCTGCTAGGGTTCCCCATGATTTATTTAGTCTTTCTCTGATTTCAGATAACTGTGTGATCTGCAAGAGAAGAGATAGATCTTTTGCAATAAAATCTAATTTAGGAAGGATTTGAAAACACAAATTTCTGGCTTGTGTTATGACCTGGAAATGACAGTAAATATATATAAATATTGGGTTCTTGTTTTCTCAAGATAAAAGTCATTCCTCAGTAGTGAGGGAAGAGCACAAGCCCTTAGGTTCTCATCATTTTTGCTCTCTCTCTCTCTTTTTCTGGGGCTGTGCAGCTGTGTTTCCTTCTAACTTCATTCCAGTTCCACAAGATAATACCAAATTTCTGCGATTGACTTCATGCATACTCAGCTGTCTGTTGCTGTGACAGACTTCTGAGGTAAACAATTTAGAAGCAGGTAGAGCTTATTGGGGTCCTGTGTTCTGGCTCTGTGTTGGTTGGCTCTAGAGATCCTGGGCCTCTGGAGAGGCAGAATATCACAGAGGGAAGCTTGTTGGGCCATGAATCCACTCACCTCAAGGTGGCCCAGAGACAAACAGTGAGACAGGAAGGAGCTGGGTCCCAGCGTCCCCTTCAGGAGCCTCCCACAGTGCTCTCACTTCCTTCCACTGGATGCCACCTGCTCACACCACAGGCTGGGCCCGGGACTTAACACATGGCCTTTGGGTGCAGTAAGATCTGAACCAGGCTGGGAGGGCGATCTGGCTGGGACATCTGCGCCCCCACTGATCGCCAGAGTTGACTTGGCTGTTCTGGCTGGCTAGGTGGCGGCCCTCCCTCCCTGAGTGCTGCACGGGCTCCCTCCAAAGCTGCACACTGGGAAAGAGGATGAGCACTGAATCACTTCCGGATGGGGAGAGAGACAGACAGAGAGAGAGCGAGAGGGGCCCAAGTCTCTGGGTCTCTTCCAGGGCATGGCTCCAGTGATCTAAAGGCTCCCCCGACCCCCATACCCCCACATCAGAGGGTAGAGCCTTTTACACGTGGGCCTTGGAGACATTTCTGGCCCATCAGAGATGCAGCCACAGATGCAGGAGAGGCGTGGCTCACAGGGTGGGGACATTCTGTGGAAGAAAGGAGGGCAATGAAGCCTGCATGGCCATCCATGATGAGGATTACAAGGAGTCACAGGAAGTGGGTACAGAAGAGATGACGATACCCGCATGATTCACTGTGTGTGTCTGGAAGGAGGCTAGATATTTCATGGCAACTACCTGCTGTCCCCTGAAACCGTTGTGAGCAGGTACACCGTTCCTGTCTCAGATGCTGTGTGGTTGATTTTCACTGGCCATTTCTTACTGCTAGATTGAAAGATAAACTGATGCTCAGAGAGCTTGTGAGCTAAGAATACTTTACCAGTGATGTATTCTCAATTTTATTTATTTAAATTTTATGCCTTTGCCAGACATGGTGGTGTACTTCTGTACTCCCAGGCTGAGGCAGGAGCATCACCACAAGTTCAAGGCCAACTGGGCTACACAGTGAGGTAAAGACAAGCCTGAACTATAAAGCAAAACTTGTCTCAAAAAGAAAACAAACAGACAAATAAATAATATGTCTTTATTTTAAAATTGCTACACTTTTTAAACCTGGATTTAATTTGAAATAGCTCAACAGATAGTACAATGCTATGGTCTGAATATTTGGGTTCCCCTCCAGTTCAAACGTTGAGATCCCAACTCTCAAAGTAATAGCAGGATGCACATTCTTCAGATGATTAGGTCATGAGGGTGGGCTTCTGTGAGTGAGATTAGTGCCCTTGTGAGATAGATTGCAGAAAATTAGTGTCACATCTTACTTGTGGGAGCCAGGTGAGGTTAGCGGTCTCTAAAAGGAGGCAGGTTCTCAGCAGACACGGGGAGCAATGACTTGATCTTAGACGCAGCAGCACCCAACTATGAGAATAAATTCCTGAGGTTTACGACTTACCAGTTTGGAGTACTTTGTTATAACAGCTTGGAGGACTAAGACAGACATATATTCTTATTTCATTTTTCAACATAGGAGTAGTTGGTTGATTATGCTAGTTATTCTATGAAATGTGCACTCTGAGTTGTTCAAAATTATTTGCATAGCTGGCATTTTAAAATGAATAAAAAAACAGCAACAGAAAAATAAAAAGCCCAGATTTAACCTGTAACTGTGTTATCTTTCTGGGACACTAAGTGATGGCTCAGCTGCACAGAAGTGCTAGCTGCTGCTTTCCCTGGTGTGAAGGGTGGTGTTCCAGGTACGTGAACTGAGTGAAATCTGGAGAACACCCAGCCTTGCACAAGTCAGATACAAGAACATGGCAAGGGATGGATGTAGCTCAGTGTAGAACTCTTAACTTGCCTGAGTGGGGCACAGATTACACTTCAGCACTGCCTAAATAAATAAATATGTAAATAAACAAATAAAAAGAAGAGTGTGGTGAGCCCAGTAGCATATACAATTCAACATGGCGCCCAAGTTTAGCACTCCTCCATCTTGCATTTAACTATGTAAGACTCCTGAGGTGGGGAAATATTAGCTGAGTTATTTCATGAGCCTATTTTTTTCACTTTTCTTGGTAAAATTTTTACGTAATGTGCTGTCTCATCAGCTAAAATTTGTAAGAACTGAACTTCACTGAGTTTATGTCATAGATGGAATAGCTGTTTAATAAATATTTAATGTCGAGTAATTAGAAAAGATCTGAGCTTTTTGACCTGACTTTTTTCCCCAATACATCATTTGGTAGGTCAGAATGGGGAAGGGGGTAAACATTCATCTACTTCTAAGTAACTGTAAGTTAGCAGTGCCGTCCTAATTCTGAGAAAGCAAATTGACATGTGAGGTAGTTCAGATGCCGAATGTCCCCCAAAGGGCCATGTGTGAGAGACTCGGTTTTCAGGGTGGGCTGAGGGAGATCACAGAGCTGTGGGTGACCTCAGGTGCTAGGGACAGCTCTCCCTCAGGACTGGGGAGCGCTGCCTTTCAGCACCCCATGTCTGCTCTCTCACTGTGGAGCAGCTCTGTCCCACCACGCGTTCTGCTGTGACATAATCCCTCCCTTGCCTGGGCTCAAGAGCAAGGGGACCAATTTATCACGAGTAAGAACTTGATGAACTGAATGGAAATAAGTCTTCTTCTGCTTGTATCAAGTATCATTTTGCTACAGTACCATGAAGATGAGCTATCTCAACATCAGTCATAACAGTATTTCATTCAGCCTGTGACAGTGTCCTGGGACTCAGTCCTGGTCTGACTAACAGGCTCCAAACATTATTACGCCTCTCTGAAGAGTCTCCTTGTCTTTATCGTTGGTCATAATCCTAGCCTGGATCGAGGAGGAGCTGCACAGAGCAGGTGGTGTGAATCTGTCATTTGGACCGGACGTGGTCCCCAGCAGCAGCCTGGGGCTCCCTGTGCTTTCACAGAGGTCGAGAGTGTGTGGTTCTCTGCCTCCGCAGGAGCTGCGGGGAGACAAGCATTGTGATGCAGCAGAGTTCAGTCTTTTCCTTAAAACCTGCTCTGAATAACCTTGTTTTGAAAAATTAATCTAGTGGGAAGTCTTCCTTTTCCTCAGACACATCATATCAGCTGTAGGGCTGTGTGGAGCAGAAGTAAATCTAACTTTTGTCCTCAAGGGAGCCAAGAGGGGAGAGAAGTTAAATCAAAATGTTTTATTCTTTCTTTCAAACTTGTGTGGCTAACAAATAGAATGCCGGTATCAATTTTTTTATTACACCATTGGGATAACAATTGGTAAGCAAAGATGTACTCTCCAAGTGTAGCTCCCATGGCCTTATATACTTTAGACAATAGCTAAATTGCACTACAGAGGTTTAATCAAGATGCTTAGAGAGACACAATACCCCTAACAAACAGTATCATAGCAGACATGGGAACTTAGCACTCCGGGGGTTGTCTTCATTACTACTAAACACACAGTTGTAACTACTTTGATGGCTGGAATTAGATCTATAGAGGCAGGTCACAATATTCAGAGGGGCCTGCTTTTCCCTTTGCGAAACAGACAGTATAAATTGTCACATTTGATGGACCTCTACTAAATCTGGTTTATCCAGAGTGCACAATGCAACTGGCTCTTGCAAACCAGTTACAGGGTTTGTTTTTAAGAATCTCACTGGGTCCTGTGACTGACAACATACACATTGCTCTTTCTAAATATTGGGAAAGGAAAATATTGCTTCTATTTAGAAAAATAGAAGCAAAGTCACCACAATTCTTCCAGCAGGTGTGCATAGTTTATACAGGCTTAAACTCAGCAAGGCAGACATCTCCCAGAGGCAGCTCATCGCTTCTTTTTTAATAGACATCAATGTGTACTAAGTTTTCGTCTCTTTTTATAACCGGTTTGGAGGATATTGATTATAAACTGAATTGCTAAGAGGGACTCTAACAGATTATTTCAAAGCTTTATCAATTACTTCTGAGTATATATTATGAAACAGTTTTCCTTTACAAACATTAATTACCTGAACACATATCAAAGTCGTGAACCAGCTGGGTGTGGTGGCGCATGCCTGTAATCTCAGCACTCGGGAGTCTGAGGTAGGCGAATCCGGAGCTTGAGGTCAGCCCGGGCTACATAGCAGGCGCCTGTCTCACACCCCACATACACACCCCCACACGGAAAGAACTGTGATCCAAACTCAGTGAATTTTAGTTTAAAAAACATTACAGCAAAAGATACATTGCCACGAATTCCCCCCGAAAATCCCCCTAGCTTCAAACACTCTTGCCCAAAGTTCTTGCCACTTTCGGAAGCGCTGAGGAAGCCCCCTTTTCTTTCTCTTGTGCTCTCAGCTGCCTCGATGTTTTGAAGGGATTCAAAACATTTACCTTTCAATGTCATTTTGATTTGGGGAAGAGCGAGGAAGTCGCTGGGTGGTGAGGATCGGTGAAGGTGGGTGAGGACCAGGGCAACATCCTTATGGCGGGGACTTCTGGTGGGCGGAGCCCAGCAGCCGCACTCGCTGCATTTCCAGCCACACCTCCTAAAGGCCCTCACTGGAGGGACAAGGGACTTGCGTGCCAGGACAATTCGGGGACTTAATTCTAATAATAATTATAATAAAAATTACACATTCGCACAAGTAGGGAGGGTTCGTTCAGTTTGCTCACTGTTGGAAAAAGCAGCAGAAAATAAACACATTTAAATGTTTTTTTCAAGCTGTGAGCGTTCAGCTCCTTGCCTACCTCCTTTCATTGACACTGGAGTACAAATTAGAGGAATCTGGAAGAAATTCATATAAGTAAGTGTTCATTTTATGACTTGCAATGTCTTCAAGAAAAAAATGAAAATGAGGAACATAGCCAATGCTCAGAGTGAGAAAGGAAATCACAACAAATTACACACTTTTAAAAATTTACAAATACTACAAACAACAAAGTTCAGAAAATAATGTGAAGAATTTATGAAGTTCAGCAGGTGCGTGCGTGGTTTCTCTGAACTCTGCTGATCACCGCTTCTAAAGCATATGTAAAATTAATCTGGATCTCAGTGATGCATTGAAGAAACTCACGTTTCCGTTACCGCGTCACTGCATGGAGCACCGCAGTTGCTGACCATGCCAGTCCCGTACATGTGCTGTGTGTGCTGACCTGTTGATAAATATGCTCGGGAAGTTTGTCCCTGACACTTTCACGGCTGTTTTGTTCTTCGGATCCATGTTTGCATTGCTAGCTCATTTGGCTCAGATGACACTAGGGAACAGATGTGTCAGACCTCACAGGGGGCTGCAAGTTCTGAGGGTCAAAGCGAATAAAACCTACTGGGCCACTTACAGGCAAAAGCTGCTGTTCGCAGTATTACTACAGGCACAGGGGATACTCAACACATTCAAGAGATACTCATTTAAAACCCCCCACGTAGGGAGGATTGATAATTGTGTGTGTTACGTTATTGAATACACTCTTGACAAGAAGATAACTGTGACAGACAGTGGTGAGAATAAAATTCTCCACTTATACTTTTAAGTTCCCAATTAAAGCAAACAAATCCACACACTTATTTCCGGCTCCATACTTCTTAAATTTCTTTCTCCTCCACCACCTCCCTATTACCAGGACACACATTGCACTAGGACTTCCGGCTTTGCTGGGCTAGAGCGATGACGGGCACTCTGAACAGGGTGCACCCCGGAAGCCTTTCTGCTCTGCTGCCAGAGGGCAAGCATGGGTTTCCCTGGCACAGAGGTGAACACATTTACCAAACGGCTTCTCCTCAGGGTCACAAAGTGCCTCTGCCACTCTCATGCCACGAGGCCGCAGAGGAAGTCAGTTCAAAGGAGCAAGCCAACAGGTGCGCTGTCAAATGCTTTTCTGCACACTTGATAAAGACAAATCATCGGGTGGACCAGTGGCAGGGCCCTTTGTGGACCTTGAAAGAACCAGGAAGAAGGCCTGAAACCTTGGTTTCATGAACTTCATAAATCAATCTCAGCCTTTCTCTCTCTCTCTCTCTCTCTCTCTCTCTCTCTCTCAATTTTTGCAGTATTGGGGAACTGGGAATTAGACCAGAGACCTCCACACTGAGTTCTATCCCAGCCCTTTGTAAAATGTTTTCTTGTGGGACAAAGTCTCGCTGCTGGTTTTGGACTTCTTTGACCCTGGTACAAGCCTCTTACAAGGCAAATCCACTGCTTGCACATATTGAGGGGATATCTAAAATGCATGGACAGCAGTCCAGCAGGCAGGAATGTAAGAAAAAAATAGGCTGAACACTAAAAGCCTTCTATTTTTTCTTTTTCATATAACAAATCACCCGTCTTTAGGATATGAATTCAAAAGAAAATAATTCCCATCTGCAGTATTAGTTCTAGATGATCAAATATTCACCAGTGGACTACACTAAAACACGTCCTCTACTAGCTCTACCCTGAAGGACACAGTTTTGGCAAACTCAGAAAAATAATAAAATGTTTACAAAGCTACCGCGAAGGATCAGTGCTTAAATTCATTTGGGAAATGTAACTAGACTACATGGCATTGAGTAATTATTCAGTGCACTTTAAAATTTCCTAGAAATAAATGAGAAAATAAAGAGATTTCTTAAAAAAAGCAAATAAAGAAAGGCTTAGAGCTACTTAAAATAATCTGAGTTAAGCTCATGATATGTTTTGGTTTTAGGGCAAATTGTTCTTTAATGTTAGTAAAGATAAATGCAAATAAACTGGTAGTAAAATTACTAAATGCAAACAAGTTGTGTTTGTAGTAAGTGGAATGGCATTGCTTCCCCCACTAATGTATAGTAGTTCATTTTAATTTTATTTTTTGCATACGTGTACTATGAAATGCGTGCACTCCTTGAGGGGACTTGTACGCGTCATAACACCTCCGAGTCCCCTTTTCGTCCCTCTCCTTTCTCTTCCTCCCCTCTACTCATCTCTTGATCCCCTTCCCCATTTCTGTGCATGTTTGCAGTATGCGGTGTTCGTGTTTCCTGTGTAGACCTAGTTCATACACACAATACACCCCGATTCTTTTTTTTTTTTTTTTTCTGGTACCGGGAATCGAACTCACGACCTTCTGCTTGCCAGGCAGGCGCTGTGCTGCTGAGCTAAGTCCCCAGCCCCTTACACCCCGATTCTTTTTCCCAGCCCTATCTTCCTCAGCCTCTTCCTCCATCTCTCCCTGCCCTCCCCTTTGGGAAGATCTATGTCCTTGCTTCCTATAAGCTAACTTTGGGTTTCTCGTATAAGAGAAACCATGTCATATTTAAGCTTGTGCGTGTGAGTTTTTTTACTTGAAGCTGTGGTCTTTTAATGTTTTATTTCATCTGCAACAATTTACAAAATATTTTATGTGTTGCTTGCCTTTTACTTTTGTTTGTGATGTAGTGTAATGCTAATAGTTTCTAATTTTATATAATAAAATTTATCACACTACTCCTTTGTGCCTTATGACTAGAAAGTTAAAGCCTGAGCCAGCCATAGTGGCCTGTAATCCCAGCACTCTGGGAGGCTGAGGCAGGAGAATCACAAATCTGAGCCCAGTCTGGGCAACTTTATGAGTTGGCAAGACTCTTTCTCAAAATAAAAAAAGTAGAAGAAGGCCTGGTGATGTGGTTTATTTCCCAGCATAGAGAGCAAGAAAAAGTAAAGAAAGAAAGGGTTAAGTGAGCATCTACTGTTGGGAAATTTAACTGCTTAATCTAACACAAATGCTATGTGGAAATAAAACATGAATGTGAATGTGCCTTTATATGGCTCTCCTACTTTCCTATGTGTGAGTGTTTGTAAAAAAACCCCTGGTATTTACAATTTGTTATTATTCAATTACTGATATTTTTATACCATTGCATACAATGTCATATTCAATACATATATTTAGCAGCTAATTTTAATTCTGTGTTGATGTACCTTACACTGATTTTGACAACTCACAGCTTCCTGTATATAACGGTATATAACTCCAATTTAATTTCACTTAATTTCTCACAAATGGGTCAGCTTTTAATAAGGAGAACTACATCTTTGAGTATTTTTGCAGAAATCAGTATGTCTGTCATATTTCCAAAGTATGGCAGGAGATGATCATTTCTTTTCCTTCATATATAAATTGCCACTTGACATTGCATCAGAATTTGTCTGATAGACATTTTTTATAAAAACTTATGGCTGTGCCAGGCATGGTTGTGCACCCCTGCAGTCCCAGCACTCCGGAGGCTGAGGCTAGTTAATCGGTTTTAGTTCAAGGCCAGCCTAGGCTACAAAGTAAGCTCAAGTCCAGCCTTAACTGTATATCGAGACCCTGTCTCAAAAAGACCAAAAAGAAAATAAAAATGAAAATAAAAACTTATGGATGTGATTATATTGATGCAATTACCTCGTCGTATATGTGAAGGAATTTGAGATCTATGTGTTCATGACCCAAGCACTATTAATTATTTATGTTGTACTGGATCTTGTTTGTTGGTTTGTGTTTTGTTGAGGTATTTGAAGAGTACTTGAGAAAAAAAAATCATACCGAATTTGGAAACACACAGAACGCTAATAAATTAAGAGCAAATTCCAAATTGAATGGACTGTAGGAGAGAAACCACGCCGTGACGGGCTGAGGAGTGCTAGCGAGGGTGAGTCAGCGGGGCTAGGAACTGATGTGAGGGGATTGACGGTAAAACCGAACAGCGGCCCTGAGAGCGCGCCGTGAGCACGGGAGAACATGATAATAATATAGGAGAGAGAAATAAGGCAGCTTCCCCTGCCTTTCAAAGAATGGTTGTACAGATTAACAAGGGTTGCTTTGGTAGATTTGTACCTGCACGTAGCATAGTCAGATCACTCTCACACACACATCATCTCCCTGCTTTCCTACGGCAGGGGCCATGTGTGTAATGCATTTTAAGTACCTGAGGAGAGAAATACGTTTGGGGTCTAAACCTCGGGTAGGAAAAGTGAAACATCACAGCGAGAAGATACTCTCCCATGCAGCAAGATGAAAGCAGGGGAGAAAATGCGTTTGGTGTGTAGGTTTGAAGGGCTTGTCTTTTATGACTTCTGTTTTTTCTTAAACTGAAATTTGAAACTTGCTCATTAGCTAGGAAAGGAGAGAAAAAAGTATTTGGATTTAAGAAGTCAAAATAAGATATGATGTCACTAGATTAGAAAATGAAGAAAATCCCGCTAAAGAAACAGAAGACTCATTTGAAGTAATACATTTAAATTGAAGGGTATGTATTCAGTCATATTTATACGTGATTATAAGTTAATTATAAGTTCTATATTTTCTCTCACAGTGGATATGTGTGTAGGAGGTATACCGTGCTACATCAGTTCAGAAACTTAACACATTCTATGACTCTGGGAAAGATGTCCGCATTTGTGTGTGTGTGTGAAAGACAGCTGCAGTCACGTTCATCACCAGATGCAGGGTTTGCAAACAAAAACAAGATTTTGCTGAAATAGCCTGGTGTGGTGGCACACACCTGTAACCCCAGCACTCGGGAGGCTGAGGCAGGAGGACCGTTGCAATTTCAGGACCAGCCTGGGGTACAAAGCGAGCTTAAGGCCAGCCTGAACTGCATAGTGAAACCATCTCAGAAAGATTAAAAAAAAAAAAAAAAAAAAAAAAAATTGCCAAACTCTGTGGTTCGTGAACCTAATTGCAAACAAAAGTGTTCACAAACCAAGGTCACCCTGAATGTATTGTCCATTTAAAGACAATCATATTTGACCCCAGTGTCAGAATCCTGGAAGTAGAGCAATGAAAAACTGTGCCTTAGTTGAAGAGATCTCTGGGAACTGCTCCAGCCTGATTTAAGGTTTTCCATTCTGATTTATTCATGTGATTTCTGGATTTATCAGATAGACTGGCACCTCGTAGAAACCTACAATGCACAAACCCTTTTTACAAAGTTCAGGCCAATATACTGTAACCCTGAATAACAGAGGACACATACAGTTCGCTATTTTGTGTGTGGACTGTAAATGATCCATGTTGGTTGCTATGTATGAAATACAGATATTAATAGTTTTTGATAAACTTGAATTTTCTATATGGTGAAAGTTTAAAAATACCTTCTTACTATTTGTTTTTATGAGAATTACAGCTAAAATAATATTATCCCAAAATTCACATTGTTTGTAAGATAGGATAATAATACAATATTAAAGACATAAAACAAAATATTTTGACAGAAATTATTAATAGACCAATAATCTAGAATAGAAAATATTTTTAAGAAGTAATGGAACTTGTTTTAGATAGATTTTAAAAATATGACTTACCAAACTTATGCCAGAAAACTATCCTGTTTTAGACTAAACCCATATGAATTTGTTGGATAGCAGGTTTTATTTTAACACTCCTGGTCACATTAATATTCATACCTTCATCCCATGATATTTATAGTTAACAAAACAAACAAAATATGTTCAAAATAGTTTTATTAAACACTATATCAAGTTATTTAAAAAAAATTGTAAGATTACTGACTGCACTACCACAAGGAAAGAACTAATTTATGATTATAGCATTTATTCATCATTTTGGGAATTAATAGGATTATTAACTTTTGCATAGCATTTTTGTTCAGAATGGTCATTTGTCCCTCTAAGATCAGAGTTGAAGTGACAATAAAGTGTTAAACTTTCTACTAGATAAAAATTTGACAGAGATATGTTTCCCTCTTAGTGGCTTTCATTTCATTTAATTCAGACTAAATTGAATGCATCTTCCATCTGTCCTACTGCACAAGGAAGAGCATTTTTAAAAATTCCTGATTTGTGTCACTAGCTCTTAAATTTAAACTGTCTTATTTAAGATAACCTTTACAGTAATTAAATTTTGTTGTCACAGAGCTAATTTGAGCAAAAACAATGATGATGAATCTAAAGCAGTTCTGAAAACTCTCATCAATATTTATAGATAGCATTTTTATTTTAAGAAATGGGCGTAAAGTCCAATCAGACACGGTTGTAGGACTTCAGCAGGAGGTTTCCTTCACTGAGATGGGGTCTCAGTCACGTGGCCCGAATCACGTGGTAACCGGTGATGGGCGAGAGTTTGGCTGCTTCTGACCGGCTTAGATCTAGCTTTGTGTTACAGAAAACACAGCCTTTGAATTAGGACGCAATTTGTTTCAGAGCTCAAAACATGGAGACACCTTAGACAGATGGCCCCTCGCTTATTTAGATTAAAAGTTCTGATTCCTTAGTGCCTTTATTTTCTTTATCTCATTTCGTCTTCTCCCTTGGATACTTGAATCTTTTCCCATCTTTATTTTACCATTCAGTGACTTCAAAGTGAGCACTTAACTCGGTCTTGTTTAGTTTGAAGATCCCAAAGGCTGAGAGAAAATAACCCAAGTATATTAACGCACAATATGCCTGCAACACGTTTTCTTCCGGATTTAGTTATAAAATTAAATCCAGAGAAAGATCAAGCTGCATTTTCTAATACCATGATTTGATAGAAATGCTTGTTAGAAACTTCTTTTTTATTACAAAAACTTTCAAAACTTATTTTCAAAGAAATAAACGGCCAGCTTTGTCCAGTGTTTCGTCCAGAGCCCGTGTGGCGGGAGAGCTGCGCAGCCTTGAGGAGTGATCGGATGTCCCAGCCCAAAGCCTGCCGGCTCTCTCGCTGGATTTCACATCCTCTATCTCAGTTAAAATTAGAAGACCCTCAACAGCTGTGCTCCCTGACAACACGCCACCCTTTATTCACTTCTGAAATTCCAAATAATGAACTGAAAATATTGTTAGAATCCATGCAAGGAGTTTTAGACATTTTTTTGTATTCTGATTTGAACAGGAAGAGAGAATACACAAAGGAGATTGAAAGCTGTAAGCTTTGAAGGGCTGTTTAGAAACCATGTGAGTTAGCGCACTTTATTTATTAAGTATGTCTTTTATTTAGTCTTGCACCTTTGACAGTAAGGAAGAAAATCCTTACATCATAATAAAGAACACTACACAAAACGGATGACCAGGATAAGCTTGTAATAGCAGCACTCTGGGAGGCTGAGACAAAAGGATCGCTTTCTTCAGTTGAAGCTTAGCTTCGGCAACCTAGTGACTTAGAAGACCCCGTCTTAAAGTAAAAGGGTCAGTGGTGTAGCTCAGTGCAAAGGCCGTGGGTTCAATCTCCAGTAACGCCAAAGAAAATCACTACACAATAGAATCTTTGACTCAGGTAGATTAGAGTCCCACATATTTCTCACTATGTAATTGAAATGTCTGATGTTGGCCATGACAATTATTTGTGTGGTGGCTTTTTTTTTTTTTAGGTAATTTTCTTCTTAAAATGATTGGAAAATCTCATAAAATGTGTAAGACAACACGTAGCTGCATGACATTTAATTCATGTAAAAGAAAGACATTCGGTACCTAGCAGAAGGAATATATGATTCATTGATCGTATGTAGGTATTTAAAAATGTTTGACATTTTAAAAACCATTGCATTAAAAATTGTTCCATATGGCTGAGATGAAAATAGTAGAAATGGGGAATGTTTTCCAGACTGTAAACTGTTTTTGTCCTGTTTGATTTATCTCCTGAGTCACAAACTCTTCATTGTCTGTCTTCACCCAGAACTCAGCCTCCTTCCATTGCTGTGATGATCAGGCACTCCCAGTCTGCCTCCCACTCCTCCTCCTGCTCCTTCTCACCTCCTCCCCAGGCTTCTCTTCATCGACCTGTGTCTTACGAATGCCGTTTTCAGAGAGATTCTCTGCTGGAACTTCTTCTGAGCTCACTTCCATGTTTTTCTTCTGTGGTGGTAGTGTTATGTGAAACAGACCAAACCCAGGAGGAAACTGCACCAAGAAGGTTTAGGAGGCAGTTTCTTACACTGGTAGGCCTGACTGGGATGAGCTCAAAGAGTCAGAGCCCTCCCCAGCAGGGTTTCAAGACTTTTATAGGGAGAGCAAGCCAGGAGGTACAAAGGCAGATTTGACACATTGTGATTGGAGGGTTGGGTGACGTCATGGGTTGCTAAGGGAGTTTAAACACCTCAAATTACATTGCAAGGCCATTAGTTAAACAAGCACTGTTACACAAAAGAAGAAATGCCCCGTTACCAAGCATGTCGGATATGTCTGCCTGGTTTTAGTGGGCATTCTTGGCAGGATTTTATTTATAATTTTAATTTCCCTTTCAGGAACTCTCACTTACCTCCTGATGAGTCTCAAACTTTTGTTTTCAGTTGTGTTTTGGGGAACTCCAAGTACTTGTAATTATAATAAGCCATCTGTCAACTTTACAGCTTTGTTTCACAGAGTTCTAAGTTCTCTGGAAAAAGAAAATTACCATTCTCCCTCTTGTGATTTGTAGCTAAATGGAAGGCCACTTTCCCTACCCAGTTGTAATATGTAACCTAGCAGCCAGACTTCTCCCTTTTTACTCCCAAGCATCCCAGACTCGGTCACTCACCAAATTCTATCAGTTCTGTGTGTTAGAAACCTCTTACTTCTGCCCACTATTCCATTTCATGTTGCCACTGCTTTTTGTCCTACATTTACTTTTCAGACTTGAGAACCATAGTAACTTCTGTGGTCCAGTTCTGTTCCACCAGGAAGTCTTTCCTGTAAGACCGTAAGACTTTGGAACATTGAGGGTCATCCTGGATGGATAGGGTCTTGCTAGAGGAAAGTAGTGGGAATATAAAGAACACCCACTGGTCAAAACAGCACTCAGGAACCTGTCACTGACAGGGAGATGCAGAATGGGATCTCCTAACCAGCAGACATTTGGGGTAAAAATAAAGACACCAGAGGATAAAGAGTTAACTCACATTCTTCATTCATTCATATGTCAACTGATTCTATGTTACATTTATTTTATATGAAAATACATTGCTTTTGCCTCAGTTTAACACACGGATTAATAAATAACGTGGTTATCATATCATACTGCACTATTACTATGAGAATATATGCTATATTCCAGATGTAGAAATAACTCCACTATATATTACAGTGATATTCATTAAAATGAAATATTACTTGTACTTTATAATGTCTATATTGTTATTCATTAAAAATTTTCTGGAGCTCAAATACCCAAAGAAAAACAGAAGAAACATTTGAGAAAGGTACCTTTTGGTTGGTTGAATTGTAGAGAAAAAATAAGTGGTGACTTGTGTTTCACAGGAGCTCAGAGCCCTCTGGAGAAGACGTGGTCATAGCAAACGTGATGTGATGTCACTGTGCCACACAGGGACGCCGCTGCCTGGTGGGACGCAGAGCCTCTGCTTTGGGGGAAGAGTGGGGACTGCACACCCAAGCTGCCCACGAGGCAAGCCACCGACCCGTAGACATTTCACAAGCATTAGTGGTGTTCTGTCTCAGCTTTTTCAGGAGAAGGAAGAATTCAAACAACCAAGGAGTTTAATGGGACTAGATTGCTGCTCAGAAGCGGGATCAAAGAAAGTGAGACACGCACATACAGAAAGTGACCCACAACCGTGTATCTACCTGGCTGTTAAGTCTTGCTAGTGGGAAATGTCCGAGAAGGAAACCAAATATGATCACATGAAGGATATATATCAGTTAATTTCTCTTCTTGAAAGACTCTTTATCATTAGTTGATAAGTCGTATTAGATGTTTTGAGTGATATACTAATGTGAATGTACCCTAGCAGTAGACAAAATGAGGTTCAATGTGTCTGATTAAGGAATTACTAGCAATTTCAGAACACTGCATATTTTATAGTAAGCTTTTCAAAAAGTTTAAAGTAACCAAGTAATTTATCATCAATAAAAATAAGGGACAGCTAGGTGTGGCAGTGCATCCTTGTAATCACAGCCCTCTAAGAAGCTGAGTTATGAGAACTCAAAAGTCAAGCCTAGCTTGGGAAATGTAGCAATTTAGCAAGAACCTATCCCAAAAAAAGAAAAAAAAAAACCAAAATATAACTGGAGTGTTGCTCAGTGTGAGGGCCCTGGGTTCAATTCCCAGTACAAAAAAAAAAAAAAAAAAAAAAAACCAAACTACTAAAACTAAAACAAAAAAATCTTTGCTTATGAAAGTTTAAAAAATATCAGTGAAATTAATCATTTAAAGATCTAAAAGCTATCTTAATTACAGTGGCTTAATTTTTAATAATAATGGATGATAAACTTTGCACTGTTTTTCACACTGGACTTATTTAATGTGCAAGAATACTGATTTGAGTTTAATGACCATGGGTCGAGAATTGATTTTATCATGAGGCATGAGGAGTTGGGATATCCCTTAAACTTTCTGAGACAAGTTTTCTTGGGCTAGCCATCAATACTTCAGTAGATTGCTATATAAAATGAGATGTTTGAAAAAGAGCTAAGTAAACAGAAAGATTATAGCATATGTTAAATCTTATTTCCACTACTGTACTAGTATAGATTTTAGCTTCAACTGATAGACCATTTTTAGTTACCAAAGATAAAATTTTCCAAAGTGATCTGGTGGTTTTCACAAAATCCTTTTAAAATATATTTTTTGTGTTATATTAGTTTTAAAAAATACTGTGTTCTGCATCTCCATGTGGAAAAGTTATATACGGCAGCTCATAACAGGCTTCCAGAAGCTGTTCAGCAAAGGAGCCCAATATACGTGGAGCAGTTGCACTGGAGACTGACTACCATTTGGGGCTAGAGCCATGTGAACCAGTTATTGGGGCCAGAGCAAGGCCGGTCCAGCAGGTGTCTTTGTTACCTACAGCACAGAGAGCTCTGAGAATGTTTTGCTTTCAATGCTCTTAGCAAAACCCTGAGTCCTTGCTCTTTTGGCCCCTGGTGCTCTTCATCCCTTCTTAGTGTGTGTAAATAAAGATGCAGACTGTGCTGGCTTGTCGCTGCTTCTGCAGCAGAGAGGTCAGTTTCCACCCAGCACCGGCTGTCCTTTTCCTATGTGTCTATAGTTCTTTCTTATCTCCCATCACCTCCTCTCAGGAGCCCGCTGACCGCACAGGTCACGGCACTAATACTGTTTAACACAGGCTTTCTGAAGTTGCGTGATCCAGAAAACTTTTTTCACCTAATGCCTTCCGTATCTATTTTAACTTCAAAGGCCAATGAGTAAGGGGATGTTAAGTATTTGAAGGTCATTTTCATATGTAAAGCTAAAATAATAGTTTGGGCCAGTATGTACAGCAAGTGAGTTTGACTCTCAGATGTTGAAACATTTAACATGAAAGACCACAGAGAATATGCATTATGCAGGGACCAGCATGTATGGTATTTAGATTTTAAAAATGCATTGCAGTAAAACACCACACACACACATTGTCATTAATCACCCTCAAAATACTTCCCCTTGATTCAGACACATGTGTTCCATCGTTCCCGCCACTTTCTGAAGCAGCTCCGGGAGTCCTCTTCATGAGTGTCTGCCATGTGTGGAAGAAAGGGCGGAGAATGCTGTACCAGGTGCTATCCAACAACAGGAAGGCAAGCTTGAGACCTCGTGTTGCATCCTCCTCTCCCTCACTAATCGTATCTAACACCGTGTGACTTCTGGCTCTAACGTCAAAAGGATCATGAAAGTTAAACATTTTGAGCTGATTCAGGACACCGCAGCAGTCCTGGCTGTGCAACCTAGCACACTCACGAAAGAGGACTGTAAGAACTGCTTCAGAAGGTGGCAGGAAAGATGGATAAGTGTGTTTGAAAACAAGGGGGAGCGTTTGGACGGGGATGATTGTAATAAACTTTTAAAGATGTAAACACTCACTACATGTTTTGAGCACACCTCTGATTTGTAGGTGTAACAAGTATAACTTTGCACTGAAGATGCACAGAGTGAGAAGGAAATGGTTAGAGCAAGCCTCCATCCAGGGCTAGTTGTAGAGAACACGTCCTGAAGGAAGCGAGTGAAATGCTTAGCCAAGTGGTGCAGG
Organism: Chinchilla lanigera; assembly: GCF_000276665.1. Lineage (NCBI taxonomy): Eukaryota > Metazoa > Chordata > Mammalia > Rodentia > Chinchillidae > Chinchilla > Chinchilla lanigera. The sequence continues at coordinate 10,973,737 of NW_004955471.1, read as the reverse complement.
GGGCGAATTTCACCTAAGTCAGATCACGGGTGCTGGTCCTGAAGAGAAAGGCAGATCTGTGTGGCTGACAGCGAGAGGATTAACGTGACAGATGTGGAGTCTTGAACTGGGAGTAATGAGTGAAGCTCTTAAGACTGAGTAGAAATTGAATCTTCAGGGGTTAGAGAGGCTCAGGGGACGATATTTTCACGGAATTTAAATATCTAAACATCTACACACATTTAATCATCCAGTCACCAGTGTTCAGAAGCCATCCGAAGCTATCCTTCACTTTAAATACTAATTATTCCTGTCTAGACATTCCGCCGGTTGTGTGCATGGTTTTCGCAAAGCTTGATAAATATTTTGAGTCTGATTCTGCGTGTGAAACAGAAAGTCTTTGTGCGGCTTCCTGGCAGGCTAAGGGAGAGTGGCATGAAAGACATGCAGCAGTGTTTTAACGAGAGAGTTATCCCTGGACACTCTCTTTCTCATAAACACCAAATTCCTTTTATGAATCCACCTGCTCCCTCCTGCAGCCTTATTTCTAGCAGTGCTGCCAGACTTTCTATTTTAGGACATGACAGTAGGATACTCCAGAGCCGATTCCACCTAACCTCATTAAACATAATACATTTCATACCAAGAGAAGCCTTTAGAGAGATAATGAAGAAGATATTCACATAGGAATTTTTCAGCAGATTTCAAAGAAACATGTCTCCATGATAAAATGAAATTTATTATGATTATTTTCAATCTCCATTAATTCTGACTTTTGAAGCAAGCATTTGTGAACGAATTAGTATACATGATCAAAACAAAGGAGAACAGCAGAATTCATCTAAAAATAAGATATTTTAATGCATGAAAAATGCAGTTATCATATATCCATAAATTTAAAATGCTTGTCTGAGTGGGATAAAACTTGTATTTGGCACTGCACATGTAAGCTTATTTGCATAATTACTTGGCACTAACAAAAATATAATTCTATAATATATTCAATAATCTTTTTGTAGTCAGGGTTTGCAAGGAAAGCAATATAGGACACATAATTTATGGGACTGTTTTATAATAGTCACACAAAGAGTCATATGGAAAGACACTGCAGGAAATTTGTCCATACACTAAAGACCCAAAGAATGCAGCTGATGTCCTGGATCCTGAGGCAATGTCCTGCATGAGACCAGCTGAAGACTTAGAGCCCACAACCATGTCTCATACAAATCTGTTTCAGGGATTTGCACTGGGAATGCCCAAAGGTCAGTGGTAGAAGCTAGAAAATCTGTGCCAGCAGACTGAGGGATCGGCACTGGACCCAGGAAGTGACACTCAAAGTAAGGACCAGAGCTCCCCGCAAAAAGTACCACAGCCATCCTCAGCAACAGCGAGGTCTTGAGATCCTCTGATGATGAAAACAGCAGAGTTCCTATCAGGAAAGCCAGTGTGACAGGCTCTTCCAGGAGACCCAACAGTGCCCTAACAACACCTCTTCTTCTCCAGTTCGCATTTTTATTTTGTTGGCAACAATCCTCAGGAGGGCCTTCCACGCCCCGTACCACACTGATTCAGTTCAGCTGGGTGTTACCAGTTGACCACCAGTTGTCAATCCCCCACAAATCTTTAATTCTTTCCAATTTTAATACATCTTCTGTCACTTATTCTGAGTAAATTAATTGAAACATCTTCTAGTTTGTTTGCAAAGCAAGTTATATGAAGAATTCCATACAAATTTATTTATTTATTTATTTTTTGGTTTTGTTTTTTTTCTGGTACCGGGAATCAAACTCACGACCTTGTGCTTGCCAGGCAGGCGCTGTGCCGCTGAGCTAAATCCCCAGGCCCTCCATACAAATTTAAAGAATTACTGTAACAAGTAAAAATAGATGTGAAGGTAGAGGTTGGTTTTAGTCAATGACCTTCTTCCAGGAAGCCAAGCTGAAGTCCTCCGTGGGAAGCATTCGGTCGCAGCCTCCTATAGTTTTTCTTGTCAAATTGTGTAGATGAGACAGATTCAAATCCGTGAACTTAGTTTCATTAATAGCAACTCTATAATCCTAACAAAATGAAAGCATTTTCAAACTGCTTTGACAGTAAGGCTGGTATTGAGGCTGTGTTTATGTAGGAAAAGCCTGGTTCCAGAGACCACAGGAATGAGTCTCTCCCCAAGATTCAGGGAGTTCTTACTATGAGTGAGAACAAGCTGGTGACTGTATTCTTGCCACACCATAGAATACCCATTACTTACTTACTTGCAGTTTTGTTCCCTAAAGGATTGAGGTGCCATAGAAACTCAAAATAAAGAATAAGTCAAGAGGATGACAAGAAGAATATGGATGCAAACCTCAAAGCAAGAGAGAGGAATGAACACAGATGTGCACACTGGAGAACCCCATAAAGTTTCTGAGGGGACACCTCAATTCAGGCTGTAGGCTTCTTTGTAGAAAGAGAGAGAGAAAGAGCAGGAAACAGAGAAAGGAAAGGCATGTGGAAGAAGAGGGAGAAGAAGGAGAGAGGGAAGAAGGAGAAGAAGGAGAGAGGGAAGAGGGAGAGAAAAGAAAAAGGGAGGGAGCAGAAGGATGGGAGAGGGAGGTCACAAGAAATAAGGTCACCAAGTTATTCAGAATTTAAGGATACTTTTCTGTGACCTGAGGGGAAACAAGCATGTGGGTAAGCAGATAAACATCCTTAGGAGCACTTCTAAATTGCAGGAAATATTGAGCTTTGCACATTTTTCATACCATTTCTCAGTGAAGGCATTGGCTAATGACAAAGGTAATTTGACAATAGTCTAAATACACACTTCACTTGATTTGAATCAGCCAACAGCATAGAAGGGAGTTACTGGAAATCTCATTTCATTTTCTGGGTGGTGCCCTTAGGATCTAGAGTTTATTTGTGAAACTCACTATTTCTTTGATATTTGGTGAATTGCGGTCTATAAACTCCTTAAAATACAATTAGTGTGAAAAAACATTGACAATAGTTTCTGTCACAATAAAAATGAGAAGGATGTACAAATCATCAAAATACTAACTTAGATTAAGTGATTTACTTGAATTCACTTATTTTTTCTTACACTAGGTTTTATTCTCTATACTACTTTATCTGTGTTTCACAATTTCTGACAAAGCAGATCCATCAGAAAGGAGGCGGCCGAGTGACAGCTGTCCACACTCACCCTCACTGGCTGTGACAGAGCCTTGCTGGTGCTCAATCTCTTATGCTGGGTGTATTTTCTGCATTAAAGCACATCTCATACATTTTCATTTGGGGGATGGAAGAAAATTTGCCTTTGGAGTTGTTTCTCTTTAATCATCTGAAAGTTTGCAAAAGATGATTAATTGTGTGTCACCCAGATCTATAATCTTTAGCAGATAAAAATTGTAAGAGCCCGTCTTCTGCTGCTGTTCATTTTATATGAATTACTTCAAAATAAATCTGGATTTCTCTTGGAGTTTGAAGAATTATTTTCCAAGACTTTGCTGGCTTTCAGTCAATTTTAATCCACATAATGACTACTAAGAATGAATCTTTCTGGTAACTCTAAATTATGCTGCTTTTTAATCTGGGTCAAGCTGATTACTAAAAGAATAAAATGATGTTAAGTTACCTTGGCACTATATGATGTTGAAGAGTTTGAAAAATCTGCTTTCTGGTCACTCTTGGAACTCAGAGACCTGGTCCCAGGCCTGCCTCAAGCACCACGCTGCCCAAATGCCCTGTGGAGACAGTGGGCCAAGGCTACCATGCTGCATCCTGAACATTGGACCTTACTGTCTTTTCAGCTCATTGATCCAGCCACAAACACCTGACTTACGCATCACCAACTTCACAGACTAGATAGTGACCTGTTCTCCTGCAACTCATGGTCTGTGTCTTCCTGGGTCATGTAAATCCTATTTTTTAGAACATGGATGTTGCCCCCAAAGACACATGTGTTAAAAGTTTTATCCCCAAATTGGCACTGGAGACAGCTGGCCAATGTTTACAAAACCTGATCCTCACAACTTTGAAGAAACAGAGGTTTCATTTGGCTCAAAATTCAGGGGATACAGAACATGGTCAGCTAGCTGCAGGAAGAAATATCAGCCCAAAGGCATGACAGAGCAAGGCTATTCAGTCCACCACGGTGGCTAGGAAGCAGAGCAGGGGAAAAGTGCCAGAGAGGAATGGGTTAGGGCTCCATACATAGAGCTGAAGCTCAGGCCTCTGTAACCAACCCAGACACTCTCGGAAGTGTGCTTTATTAACCCTCTGAGTGTTCCTTAATCCGGTCAAGCTCACATATTCGGGTTGATAGTCACATTGGAGGCATGCCCTCTGGGGGGGGGATGCAGGACCCTGCCCCCTCCTCTTTTTCATTTCCTGGCTGGCATGAGGCAAGCAGCTTCCTCTTCCAGCCATGGTGTGTAGAATCACCACAGGCCTGTAGGAATCGGGACAAAGGACCTTGGACTAAAACTTCCAAGGCCCTGAGATAAAAGAAAGTTTTCCTCTTTCCAAGTTGATTACCTCAAGTTTTGCTCAGTCATGGAAAGCTAACACAGTAAATAAACAGTCTTACCAAGTGGCTAGTCATTTAGACTGAGAAGTATGAGAACTCTGTCATACTTGAAAGAGATTTGACATAAAATACTTGAAAGAGATTTGAAATAAAATACTCATGAAGGAGGGAAAGATGATAAGATTTCAAAGGAAAATATAAAGGAATATACAAGGAAGCACATCATGCAAAGTGTCAATTAAAGTGGTCAGAAGGTGGAACAGATACACTAAATATAGAAATAAAAAATGTAAAGAGAAAAGGATTATATGACTCACACAGACCTTCTCCCATGAGTTCATCCTTATGAACACAATGGTTTGTTCTGATCCTAGCTGCTTACATAATCACATTGTTATGATAAATCCTCATGTTTTGGGAAATAATGGAGAAGCTTTCTATATTTCAGAGCTCAAAGAGCCAGGCAACAGAAAAGTAGACATAAGGGACCCAATAGCATACGCTAAATACAGAAATTAAGATGGGTATGAAAAATTTAAAAATAACATAAGTAATCAATAAGAAGGCTAGTGTAAAAAGTAGGTCAGTGGTGAAGATAATATGGACTTTTCCTGGAATGGAAATCATAACCAAATTCTAGTTCCGGCCACAGTCTTGACATCCCTGAGATTGCGTTGTTCTCACAGTGGTCAGAGCACTGTGTCCTCTTATGGATCTTAGGAATAAGACCCGGACAACAAATAGAAGAAAACATCTATGGATGGGGTCTGGGGCATATGGAAAAGAGACTGATGTGAAAATGCTCTTATCAGAAGTTAGTGTCAAAGTGGAGAAACTGGAAGAGGAAATCAGACTTGGGTAACTGGTCTGTAAAACCCTGGTACTAGAATCAACATGCTAGGGAAGTTTAAACATGCAACATGAAGAGAGGCGAGTAGTCAGCACTGAAGTCCTTCACTCAGGGATCTTGCAAGTTAACTAGGCCCGACCTCCTGGGTGATGGTCTGAGGGATGGGTCTCCAGAGTTGCTCATGGCCCTCAGCAGCTTTCACGCTTTTCTGAGAAGATTCCACAATATGACACCTTCAGCCAGCAAGCTATTGCTCAGGGGGATCCTTCCAGATATAATATCTCTGTCTCTGTCTCTCTCTGGCACTCTGGCTCTTTCTCTATCTGTGTCTCTCTCTTTGTCTCTCTCAGGCACTCCGGCTCTCTCTCTCTGTCTCTGTCTTTGTCTCTCTCAGGCATGCTGGCTGTCTCTGGCTCTCTGTCTCTCTGCCTCTGTCTCTCTCTTTTTCTATCTCCTTGTCTACTTCTCTTTTGTTCATTGTTTATAGTTTTGGCCTTGACTCCTTAATGGTCCTTGTTTATTTTCCTAAATGCCTATCTCTGGGACTCAGCCAGTCCCAGAGTTACAATCTTACACCTCTGTCCTATGAGATTTACACTTTGTGCTCCCTCTCTACAGCAGTTTATTCATCCCCAAATGGCCCACACTTAGCCTATCCTGCTCCTGAAAACTTAGTACTGGCCAGAGCCTTCTTTTAGGAAGGGAGGCAATGGAATTTCTACTTGGGAGCTAAGTAAGAGCTCATCCTCATAACTACATCTGCAGCCGAAAGAGGAGTTCGGCAATGGTAAGTTGCTCATGAAAACAATGTTACAATAATGGTTCTTTATTTTTTCAACCAGATGGAGCTAGTAAGTTGAATGAAAAAAAAATAGGTAGGAAAATCCATGATAGAAAGTTTGAATAGAAAGTTTGGGAACTAATACCTGAGCCATGTGGGAGGGTATAGTTTATTAATATTCATTAATTAAACTAATATGTACAGAGTTTGAAAATCAAAGAATAGAAAAACTCATGATGAAAATTTATGTGGAAAATCTACAAGTATGTTATTCTTTTTCCTTTGTTCCAATAAAAATAACCACTTTTGAAATAATTATCATCAACTAAAGGATTGCAGTACTGAATTACAATGCTTATAATGATTCAGTGAATATTATATACTATTATATACTATATACTATTACATACTATTATTTCTCTATTATAAACATTGAGAAAGGACAGCTAGCTTCAAACCTCAAAGATCACACTGCAAAGCACATGCACTTAAATGTTCATATTTGTGTTATACACATATACACATTCACACACACATGCACACACAGGTGATAGTGAATGTAAATGGAATTTCTTCAGCAGACATCAGATCAGTCATCAAAAGACTACTTCATTGTATGAACAAAGAGAAAGTCTCAATTTTTGTACAGTGTTAATAAATAAATTGAAAATATTCCATTAATTTTAGAGGGAGTTACTTTTTAACAAATTTCTGAAAGCTATATGCCAATAATCTGGAAGACATAAGGCCTTTAGAAGTTAGAAGATCTTTGGATACCAGATAAACAGTGAGACTAGTTAATAGCATAACAGAAATGGTTACTGGTTTTCAATCATTTAAATTCATTGAAATCTTTAAGGATGAAAGAAGAATTATATTTAAGAGATAGACAAAATTAAGCAACTTATTTCATTACACAATTTTCTAGTGAGATTGTAATTTTAATTTTTCAGGTCCAAACTGACTACTGGTGTACAGCGTGAACTACAGTGCAAGGACTAATATTACGGAGTGATTTTTTTCTCCTACAAAAATTCATTCAGAATGTGATCCTTTAAAGAAATACCAACGTGACCTTAGAGGTAATGATACTTTTACAACTGACCAGTTTTTAAAATATGTTTTTCACTGAGGGAACGTGACTTAAATAGAGAGCTACTGTTGCTTATATGATATGCCTGTGTTTCCCAGAAAATAAGACCTACCCAGGAAATAATTAATTTTGAAAACCAGAGATCAGAGCTGCCAGCCCCCATCAGCTCATCCTGGCATCACCTGCCACCCCTGATGTCCTGCTCAGTGGCCACTCGGGCAGGTGAGGCGGGGAGTGGCTGATTGGGGCTGGCATTTTGATCTCTAGTCTTCAAGGCTGATTGTTTTCTGGATGGTTCTTGTTTTTGGGGAAACTGGCTACATGGTACATCCCTGTTTGTACTGTAAAATGGAATGCTTTGGGTAAATGTTAGAAATACGCCCTCTGTCCAAGTAAAGCATTGTACTTAGTTTTCAGCTAATTTAGTTTTCAGCCAACATGTTCTAGTGTCATTTTCAACAGTAGTCAACCCAGCAGATTTGAGAAATTTGTAGCCAGCTTGGGAATGTGCATGAAAGCACTATTTTGATCTAAATATATTTAGAATGTCACTATAATTTGTTACATTTAAAAGTAGGAGTCAGACTCAGGTAACAAGAGTAACTTTCATTTAGCTTTCAGAAGGATTGTCTCTGACAGTCATGTAACTTGTAACTATTTTTTAGACCTCTCTTCTTATGATAAGACCAAGCTTACAAGTGAATAAGAGTATTAAAATAAGGTTCTAGGGAATCACAGAGTCCTCTTGTTGTGAAATAATAATTTCATGTTGTTTTCAAAATTGCACATTTGAGAGACCTTTCTCTTGTCAATGGAAATAGTTACGTCTCTTTATTTCTAAAATGCATAGGGGAGGATAGATTTGTGGATATGAATTAAAATATTATAATTATCTTAGGAAGCAACTCATTGTATTAACTTTCATATGAGAACAATAAAATCAAACCATGTTGATCAAAGCACCCTTATTAAAGTGATTCCATTGTCACCAATTCTTACAGGAGGATATATGAAAGATTTTTAAGGAAAAATCAACTTCAGAACTGAGTCTTGCCCAGTGAGTAGACTTCATTTTCATACTTTTTCTTTTCTCTTTCACAGTAATCACTTCTCTTTATTTTATTTTTAAATTAAAAGTTTTAACTCATGTATAACAATATAAATGTTACATATTTTTTTTCTATTTTATTTTATTTTAAGGATAAAAGGAGGGAAACATTAACAGACATACAACATTTTACAACATATCACAAGCACAATACAGACAATACAGAGTTACAAACAAAGTGGTAGGGAATTAACAATAGTGGTTGTATTACATATTGATATCTTCAAAGTGGCTTCTCATGAAAACAGATATAGACATGCAATACTGATCAACCAAAGACTCATTGACAGTTTCTTTCAGCATAGAAACAGCAGATAGAAGAACAACCATGTTATCTATCCTGTATATATATACATACAAAATTTCTCCTTCTTTCCCTTCTCTTTTCCCACATCCCAGAAGCCCTTTACTCTTCGGTGGTTTCCTATCATTTCACAGTGTCTATCATACCTCCGAGTTTAAATTAACACTTTCAAGTTTTACACTAGTGACACAATGCGGTGCTTGCACATGTATGTTTGATTTATTTCACTTATGAGTATGGTCTCTAGTTGTGACCATTTAAAAATAAAGGCCTCGAAGACATAGGGGTAGGCAGAGAGTTCATGAATGAAAACCAAATTGCACGTGAAACACTTGAAAGAATCAACAACTTGGATCTCATCCTACTGAAAAGTTTCTGCACATCTAAAGAAATCACCAGCAGAGTCAAAAGAAAACCCACAAACTTGGAAAAAATTTTAGCTGATTGTCCCTCAGACAAAGGGCTTCTATCTAGAACATATAAAGAATTTAAAAATTTCAGCCCCTCCAAATTCAAAGACCCAATCCAAAAATGGGCAGCTGAGATGAACACACATTTCTCAGACAAGGAGATACAAACGGCAAATAAATATATGAGAAAATGTTCAACATCATTAGTCATTCGAGAAATGCAAATTAAAACAACACTAAGATTCCACCTTACCCCAGTAAGAATGGCTAGCATTAAGAAATCAACCAATAACAAATGCTGGCGAGGCTGTGGAGAAATAGGAACCCTTCTCCACTGCTGGTGGGAATGCAGACTGGTGAAACCACTGTGGAAATCGGTTTGGAGATTCCTCCGAAAACTAGGTTTAGAGGTCCCATTCAACCCAGCTATCCCCCTGCTGGGTATTTTCCCAGAAGATCTAAAAACATCATATCACAGTGATATATGTGCACCTATGTTCATAGCAGCACAATTTGTAATTGGTAAAATGTGGAAGCAACCCAAATGTCCATCCACTGAGGATTGGATAAGAAAATTATGGTACTTTTATATAATGGAATATTACTCAGCTGTAAAGAAAGATAAATGTTACATATTAATGGGATACAATGTGATATTTTGATATATATATATACATTATATAATGTTTGAATCAGTTAAATATATCTATCTCCTCAAGTTTGTGCCATTTCTTTATTATGGAAACTTTCAAAATCATCTTGGTAGCTTTTTCAAGTGTATAGTGTATCGTTGTTATCTCCCTACTGTTCAGTAGTGCACCAGAATGTCCTGCTTTCATCTGACTCTGTGTACCTGTTCATCAGTGTATACCATTGCTATCCACTCTTCCATGGTCCCTGAGCTCTGGCATGCTCAGTGTTCAATATCAGATAGAGGACTACAGCTCAGATTTTTGGAGGACCTGATTCTATTCCTCATCAATATAGAATATAATAAAATACAAAGCCACAGTATAAGTTACTCTAAGAGAATCATTTTACATATTCACTATAGTCCCTTCATCAGGTAAAGCTTTCCTTATATCTTCTATAAACTATTTCATTATTAAATGATAGCTGCTGTTATGGTTTGTGTCTGGATGTCCCCCCAAAGCCTCAGGTAGTCATAGGGCATGGGATGGGCTTTTAGAGTTTTAATTGAGCCATGATCCAGTCCTGGGATTATGGATTGAGAGCTACACCTGCCCTGGGGCAGATAGTTTGCATATGTTAGGGAGAGAAAGAGGCTGCTTGCCTCCACTCCTCGCTTTTGCTCTGGCTGTTTTTGCTGTTTTCCACCGCCATGAATGGTTGCCCTCTGCCATGCGCCACTCTGCCTTGGAGCCAGCTGAGTATGGACTGAAACCTCCACAAACTGTAAGCTAAATAAACCTTTCCTTCCTTAATATTGGGGGTCAGATATTTTGTCCCAGCAACAAAAGAAAAGTAACCAAGACAGCTGCTGATATTCAACATAGATAGTTCTGGCCTATATATTTTTATTTTACTTTTACATCCTCTAAAGATTCAGGATACTCATTTTTTATCCTTTTTTAATTTTCTGGCCCTGAAGGTTGTACCCATGATCTCACACCTGCTAGGCAAGTACTCTTCCACTGAGCTACACCTCTACCTTCAGGATGTTCATTTTTGGCATTGTAGATAATAGTCAATGAGCACATAAATCAGTTTTTCTTGATAATATAGAGTGGAAAATATTTTAAAATCTTAAAACCTAAGTAGATTGAATGAGAAAATGGAAGTATTATATCACAGGAAAACAAATTATTAAAAGTTGGCTTGAGTATTGTTGCAAAGAACTACTACAAGTAATTTCTGTTCAAATAAATCACAAAGCACTATAAAATTTGAAATGTGATATCCTAGAACTTGCAGTAAAGGTTGTGTAAGCCTTGATTCTGTGGCATTTTCATTCCATTTTTCATTCCAGGGTAGCTATGGTATACCCTGGTGGAGGAGTTCATAACATTACAGTCTGTGCTCAGATTTGGCTGTTGCATTAACTTATAATAATTCTGAATACTGAAAGCTACAGTACTGTTAAAATTGATATTATGCAGGCTGTGGGAGAGGAGACCTCGAAGAATCTTGAGGTCAGTTTTATCTTGGCCCTGGCTTCCCAACAAAACCCAGTGGGAGCCATTTATAACAACTACTGAAGAAGCTTGAACACTTGTGTTTCTTTGGAGGGGGAAGCATGTGCCCTATGGAAGACATTCAAACCTGTGACTTTATAAAATACTCTTTGCTAATAAGTCCTCAGAATACCACAGGATTTATGAAAATATATCTCAATGCCAACCACTTTATTATATAACATTGCTGAAAGAAGGCATCTGCGGTGAAGTTCTAATTTTGTAGGCAAGTGCTCTGCCACCGAGCTACACCCCCAGACCCAAGTTTTCTATCTTTAGAACATCTTTTTCATATACTGTATCATTGGCTGGGAGACTTTATACCAGAGAATCTCTCACAGTTATTGCTTCATATTTGAGCTCATAATTTATTTTCTAACTGCATTGTTATAACTGGCTATAGTGAAAATCTCTTTAACCCCCTAAAGGAAGATGTAAACTAATCTTCATCTTGAGAAATAAAACAAAAGTATTATTTATTCTTGATATTTTTGTATTCTCTTAAAATAAAGCAGTGAACTGCTCTCTATTTTCCAACATACTTAGCACTAATCCTCAAGTAAACAGCAGAAGATATTTTGAGTGACTCTACTTCTCCCTATTATAATTTTGTGCTCCTTTAGAAAAAATCTCACACATTAATCTTAAGAGACTTACCCAATGCTCATATCTTAATTATTTCACTACATGAAATAAAATGCTTACCTGTTTTCCATAGCAGTGAAGTTTCTATTTTTAATGCTCAAATCTAAGTAACATTAAAAAAAGAACTTCTTAGAGATGTTCATAGTAAGTATATTTCAAAGGAACACATGGCCTGGTGTGTGCGTGCATTTATATATATATATGTGTCAGTCCAATATCACTATTCAGTTGCTGTTGAAGAGCTCCTGTTTTAAGTGTTCTTACACATTTAATACATTCATTCATGTGAAACGACTTTTTCAAGCTATTTATCTGAGCATATGTATGTATACATATATATGGGTGTTTGGGCAGTGCATAAAGAATAGCACTTTAACGATAAAGACACAGCTGCAAGCTCCTCGGGGGGCGGGTACTGGTTTAAGGGCTCCATAAGTAATGTAGATTTTAACTTTGTTTTCATTTCCTATTTTTTTGTTTTTTTTTTTAAATTTACTTTAAAAATAAAAGAAGAAAACCATATTAATAAACAGACATCCATTTACAAAATAGCATAAGAACAATACAAACAATACAGAGTTACAGACAAAGTTGTAAGACATCAACAATGGTTGTTGTATTATGTATTGATATCTTCAAAGTGGTTTCTCAGGGAAACAAATAGAGACATATGCAATACTGATCAAACAAGTAATCATTAACTAGTCCTTTCAGTAAAGCAATAGAAGACAGTAGTTCAACTATGTTAGTCATCCTGTATATACACACATACATACATACATAATTACCCCTTTTTTCTTTTCTCTTTTCCCTCACACCAGTTGCCCTTTACTTCTGAGCATTTTCCTTTAATTTCGCAATGTCTGTCATACCTCCTAGTTTTCATTCACTCATTCAGGTTCTTACACTAGTAAGACAATGCATTTGCTTACACATGCAGGTCTGATTTATTTCACTTATAAGTATTTATTTCACTTATGAGTGCCTCTAGTTGTGACCATTTACCTATAAAAGCCTCAAGTTTATCTTTCTTTATAGCTGAGTAATATTCCATTATATAAAAGTACCACAATTTTTTTATTGAATCCTCGGTGGATGGACATTTGGGTTGCTTCCGCAATTTAGCAATTACAAATTGCACTGTTATGAACATGGGTGCACATATATCTCTGTGATATGATATCTTCAGATCTGGGAAAATACCCAGAAGGGGAATAGCTGGGTTGAATGGGACCTCTAGACCTAGTTTGCTGAGGAATCTCCAAACTGATTTCCACAGTGGTTTCATCAGTCTGCATTCCCACCAGCAGTGGAGAAGAGTTAATATTTCTCCACAGCCTCTCCAACATTTGTTATTGGTTGATTTCTTTTTGTTTTTTGTTTTTTTCTGGTACCAGGAATTGAACCCACGACCTCATGCTTGCGAGGCAGGCTCTGTGCAACTGAGCTAAGTTGCCAGCCCCTTGGTTGATTTCTTAATGCTAGCTATTCTTACTGGGGTGAGATGAAATCTCAATGTTTTAATTTGCATTTCTCGAATGACTAATGATGTTGAACATTTTCTCATGTATTTATTTGTCTTTTGTATTTCTTTATCTGAGAAGTGTAGATTCATCTAAGCTGCCCATTTTTGGACTGGGTCTTTGCATTTGGAGGGGCTGATGTTTTTTAATTCTTAATATGTTCTACATAGAAGACCTTTGTCCGAGGGACAGTCAGGTAAAAGTTTTTCCCCAATTTGTGGGTTTTCTTTTTACTCTGCTTGTGATTTCTTTAGATGTGCTGAAACTTTTTAGTAGGATGAAGTCCCAGTTGTTGATTCTTTGAAGTATCTTGTGTGCAGTTTGGTGTTTGTTCATGAACTCTATGCTAATGGAAAAATATTCCCTGCTCATGAATAAGAAGAACCAACATTGTGAAAATGGCCATACTATAAAAATTGTTGTATAGATTCAATGCAATTCTCATTAAACTACCATTAGCATACCTCACAGATCTTGAGAAAATATTCCTTAAATTCATCTGGAACCAGAAGAGACCCAGAATAGCAAAAGCAATCCTGGGCAACAAAGAAGAGTCAGGTGGAATTACAATCCCTGACCTGAAATTATATTACAAAGCTACTGTAATAAAATCAACATGGTACTGGCTAAAAAACAGACCAGAAGATCAATGGAACAGACTGGAAGACACAGCCACGACCACAAACACACTCAGCCACCTAATCTTTGATAAAGGGGCCAATCAAACTCACTGGAAGAATGATAGCCTGTTTAATAAATGTTGCTGGAGAAACTAGCTTGCCACCTGCCAAAGACTGAAAATAGACCCAAGTCTATCACCATGCACCAAACTCAAGTCAAAATGGATCACAGATCTCAATATTAAAAGAGAAACAGTAAGTCTATTGGAAGAGAAAGTAGGTAAAAACCTTGAAGACATAGAGGTAGGAAGAAACCTTGTTTTCATTTGAAAACATTTCTCTACTAGCAAAATCCTGTACATTCTGTGCAACCTCCTGGTTCCTGATCTCCATATAATCCCAAAGGGGATGTAGTGGAATAGCTTTAATGCGATGTGCTTCATTACACAGAGCACTACCAAGAGAATTAGACACATCACCCTGCCTCTGCATTGGCAGGCGTTTGTCCAGCTTATGCTCCAAAACAGTGTTGACATCGAGATTAACACAGTCCGTCTAAGGATCTGGATCTTACCTGACCAAATACCTATTTTGTACAAAATGGTCACAGTAGCTTATATATATATATATACATATATATATATATGTGTATATATGACTTATTTTCTTTTCTCAAATAAACATACTAAAACCACTTTGAAATAAGAATGCAAAAGACAGTAAAGTGCAAATTTTAAATCAATATAAATATACAAAATATCAAGGATTCGTTTACAGTTAAAAATCTCTGTCACAGAGGACATTATACATACTATGGTTAAGTATTACAAGCCATATAATGAAAAATATTCTTAAAAGTGTATTTCATGTATACTGATAACAATGAAATAAAATTCAAATGATCATAAGAATATAATTTCACTATATTTTAAATTGAATAAATAAAGAAAATCCTTTCAGAGTAATTGGTTTTTGAATATTTCCTAAAAAGAGTAAAATAAGAAAATAAAATTTTAGATTTGCTAATGTACAGTTCTACACAAAAACTTTTAAGGAATTATCACATCTTATTTTGAAACATTATGAAACCTAAAAAAGTATACAGGATGAAAAAGAATGTTATAAATACATAAATCCACATTATAAAACCTTTTAATAGCCTATAAATACATTTCTTAAATTATAAAAGACGTGAATATTTTACGTTGACACAAAGGTATGGCGCTTAATTCTACTTGATATTAGATACAAAGCGTAACACTGTATGTTTTCCAAAAGCTTTACTGTGAGCATTGGCATCCTGCTGTGATACCCTGTCAGCATTAAGACATTAGACAATTCTGTGAGAATTTTGGTTTGCAATATTTGCTGTCATGAACATCATTATAATGGATACTCCCCAAATATATCTATCCATTTCTCTCATTATATTCAAGGTCAAAAGTATCACTTGATTATAACCACACTGCCTCCTGAAAAGTTGCTACATCAGTGAGTAAATGCAATGCATAGGTTATTTCAGTTTTACCACCTTGGAGTGTGATTGCTTAAGTGATGGCAATTTGAAAATAAAGTATTGTTCCACTATAGCTCACATTTCTATTTACTTGTACATAAATAGTACTCTGTTTTGCACATATGTTGGTGATTTTTGTTCCTGTGATGTTTCTATTTGCCTCCTGGGTCCATTTCTTTTCACATTTTTAAATGAAAAATACATTTTCTAATTGATAAGTTTAAAGTTATTTTTCATATAATACATGTTTTCTTAAAATATGTATATACTGTGAAACGGATGAATTGAACTAACATATGCTTCCACTCATAATTATGATTTTGTTGTTGAGAACACAAAATTTGCTATTAATTTTTAAAACTACTATATTAACTATATTTACCATGTTGTTCAATAGATTTCTTCAATTTATTCCACCTATGTAATTGAAGTTGGTCAATGAATAATTCACCAACACCCTCCCCTGCCCTATTCTACTGTACTTCTATGAATTCAACTCTATCTTACTCCCTACATTTCTTCATATGCCTCTTGGGAACTTGTATGTCTTCATTTGAAAAACTATTCCATGCCTAATATTTAATCAAAGTACCTGTTTTCTTATAATTGAGTGTTTTTTAGTTCCTTATATATTTTGGGTATTAACTCCTTACTAGACGTATGCTTTGCAAATACTTTCATCTACACTGTTAGTTGTCTTTTCACTCAGCCAATTGCTTCCTTTCCTGTGAGAAGGTTTCTCCTTTGCTGTAATTCAATTTATTTGGTCTTTTGATACTATCCTCTGAGATTTCTTTATTCTGTTTCTCTTTTCATATACATTTTCAAATTACTTGTCTTTGTATTCAAAGATTTTTTTCTTTCTGCTAATTAATTTTGTTATTGGTGTTCTTTGTTGTATTGTTTATTTCATTCATTGTAATATTTAGCTCCAAAATTCCTGTGTCATTTATTTTTATTAATGTCAATCTTGCTGTTAAATTTTCTGTTTTTCTCATTTGTTAACCTGTTTTCATTGAATTGTCCTTATATAGTTTCTTGTGATTTCCCTTGGCTTCTTCTAGACAATTTTTGAATTGTCAAGCAGATTGAATATTTATATTTCATTGGTTCAGTTACAGGGAAATTACGTTGTTTCTTTCAAGATATTGTTTCTTTTTGATTTTTCATGTTTCTTCTTCCCTTACATGGCTATGTGGCATATTTGAAGAGGTGAAACCCTATTTTAGACTTTGAAGATTATTTTCCTGACAAAGCTTTTTACCAATCAGCCTGTTCCAGAGATTCTAGGGAAGTCATTCATAAAGTTTAAAGGTGGACTTGCTAGTGGGGTTCTTACAGAGTCATCTGTCAGCAGTCCTAAAACCCAGGGTTGCTCTGGCCATCCTAGGACTGGAACTGGAACTGGAACAGACCTGAGGATTGAATCTTCAGAGATGATCTGACAATTGGGATTACAAGGTCTATCTGAGGTCAGGACGAATTTGTAGACCCAGGCTACAAATAATAGCCAGCATCTGTGGACCTGCGGTACAGCGTGGTACCAAGTTTTTCTGGAGCAGACCTTATGTTGTGTCCAAACTAAAGCCCAGTGCTCACTTGCTCTTTACCAATAACAGAGGGTGTGTTCCTCCATCCTCTGCTGTGCAGGTTGGAGAATGAGTGATGCCAGTGATGTCAAAATGTCCTTTGTACCTTCTACAATATATCTTTACTGATTTCTGTGCTACATGCAGGGGCTGTGATCTCTCACCTGGTTTCCTTAGCTCTTGAGATGGCAGATCTGCATTTGGGTATTTTTTTAGCTTGACGTTTCTGCAGGGAACAAGCACTGAAGTCATTCATCCACTTTGCCCACATTTTGCTTTCTTTATATTATGTTTAAAATTTTAGGCTAAAAAAATTACCTCTGTTAGTGATAAAAGTTGACTTGTCAAACATGTAAAGTTTGTTCACATATATTTCTGTATACTTTAATAGGTCTATAACATTCATATAATCACATTTACAAACAACATTTTAATAAATAATATGAGCAGTTATAAATCAAAATGTTACCACAAATATAATTGAAGTTTCAAGTAGTTTTAAATGTGAATTCTAGAGAACATTTAAGAAAGAAATAAGACCAATCTTAATTTTAGGAAAAGAGAGGCTTTGAAAAATATAGTTTCCAACTGGCTTTATAAAGCAGCATTGCTCCAATACCAAACTTATGATAACACACACACACACACACACACATACACACACACACACAATTACAGTCTGTATCTATCATGAATACATAAGCAAAAAATGTAACAAAATACTAAAAAACTGAATCCAGCAGTAGAGAAAAATAGTAATATTTCTCTCTTGAGCATGATTTCTTGATGATTTTGGTGAGTTTGTAATAACCTAGGTAAACGCACAAAGCAAACTGTGTTTTATATACTACCAGCAACATTTTGGAAAATAAAGTTTTTAAATGACTTTAATTATAGCATCCAAAAATACAAACTACATAGGAACAAGTTGAATAAAAATATGTAATATCTTTGTGATTAAAAAACACAGCACATCTTGATATAAATTAAGGAAAAAATAAATGTGATGATGTTCATGGCAGAATATCAGTATTAAAAAGTGAGAAGGATTGAAGTTGTCCAGAAGTGCATTTTCCTAAAGTTAACTGGTAAGTCAATGCAAAGATTTTTTATATGCTTTCAAAATTATATGATGTGCAAAGGATCTATAATGTCCAAAGCAGTGCTAAAAATATAACAAGATGGAAGCATTTGCTTCCTGACTTCAAGCTGTATCGTAAAGACATAGTAATTAGGGCACTGCCATACTACCATAGGGTTGATAAAGTGATCTGCAGAACAGAAATGGAACCCTAAAAACTGATATTTTTATAAACCTATGTCAATGCCCTGTCCTCTGTCTCTCTGCTAATATCCTTGTATTTGGAGATTACTGATACCACCACACCACAGGCCGGATGTTTAATGTTCACGTAGTACAATTTTCTTATTGTTTACATACTGCTAATGTCCTTTTCTTTAAATCATAGCCCTTATGGACAACTAATATTTAGGTCTTGTTGTCTGAAAATTATTCAGTGTGACAATTTCTTCCTTTTTCACACAAACATTTCTTTGTCCTTTTTATATAGTTTTGTTTTAAGCACATCAGTTATGCTTTAATTTTCAAGTGTTTCCTTTCTTGCTCTACTTTTTCTTATTTTGTGCTTGCTTTTGGATCAATTAAATATTTAAAAAGTATTTCTATATTTTAAAAATCTATTGGCCTTTTACTTCACATATTGTTTTTGGTTACTTTAGAGCATTGTTGGGAAACCTTGTCCTTACAGCCAAGTCCAGCCTGCCATCTACATTTCCAATTAAAATGCATTGGTTTCAGTCCATGACCATTTGTTATGTCGGCTATGTTCACTGGTTTTGTGCTACAAAGCAGAGCTGAACAGCTATAATAGAGGCCATCTGGCCCATGAAGCTTGAAATATTATCTGACTCTTTACTGAATTGTTTTCTAACCACTGCTTTAGAGACTGCAATATGTGTACTGGACTGAGAGTCTATTCAGAATAAATGCTGTACTTCACAGAAAATTTAAGACCCTTACAAAAATGGAAATTACCTCCTTCAGTCATTTGTGCTCATAAGTTTTTCATCCTCCTAAATTAGTTCCCATCATACTTTGATCTTTCATTGTGGCTTTAAGTAGTCATGTGTTATTTAAATAAATTGAAATAAGTATAAAATAATTACTATAACGGAATCTCATTTCCTTTCCGTAGATTCAAGTTTGCATCCAGCGTCGTTGTCCTCAGACTTCAGAATTTTAGTTAAAAACACCTGCGGGGCAAGTTCAGTTTTTATTTTGCAGAACATGGCTTTATTTTGCTCTCATCTTTAAAGTTTATTTTTACCAAATATAACCTTCTCTTTCTTTCTTTCCTTTATCATCTTAAAATATATTCTTTGCATTGACTTTAAATTTTTCTCTTATAGGATATAGGTCTTTCTTTTTGCTCAAACTTATTTTATTTTATTTTGTTTTGTTTTGCTTTGTTTTTTGTTTTTCTTCCAGTACCAGGAATCGAGCTCATGACCTTGCGCTTGCCAGGCAGGCGCCTTGCCACTGAGCTAAATCCCCAGCCCCCTCAAACTTGTTTTAAAGTATGTTATGTTGCTTTCTAATATCAATATTTATTTCTATCGTTTTACTCCAGTATAATGAGGGTTTTTTTGGAAACTGCTTTGAAGAGAAGGAGATTTCTCTCTCTCTGTCTCTCTGTGTCCCTGTCTCTGTCTCTGCCTCACTCTCTCTCTCCCTGTCTCTGTCTCTCTCTTGCATTTCTCTTATTTTGTGTAGCTATTTTTAAAACACTCCCTCTTCTACCTTATAAAAAATAACAAATGTACAAGCCTCTCTTGCAGCTGCATGTGGCTGTTTTCATCCATTCTGATAAACAAATCCTAGAAAATATCTGCTGAAATTCTTCTGGAAAAGTGAGATATTTTGTTAAAAATAACTGATATCCGGGAGAGGAGGCTTGAGTTACCTCAGAGATTTCAAACATTTTTCTTCCCTTGAATACTTCAGTAAGAATGTGATGACTGTAGCTTTTGTACCCATTTTAATTTCAATTGCCCAAGAACAGTAATCAAGACAGGATTAGCTCCCCAAGAAATTTGTCCAGGGAATTGAGCTTAAAGGGGAAAATGATGATATCCACGAACATAGTACTAATTTGACATCTAGAAAGTATGAGAGAGGAAAACAAAGACCAGCTAATGAGAACTCAAAACACAGCTCAGTCCTTAGAATATGTCACACAGGCCAACGGGGAGTTAGGAGAAAGTCGCCCACTAGAAGAAACGGGTGTTGGATCAGGAATATCCGCCTACCTGGGTGTGTTCATCCATTGCCTAGGGAGGTGAGGGGAAGCTTGGTTGTCCGTGTTATAATGGACCTTAAACCCTGGCAGATCTGCTTTCCACCTTGACTGCCTTAAGGGGAACCCACCACGCACACGCTTGGGCACCACACTTTTGCTTCATTTCTGCACCTTTTCTGGCTGGTTCATGTCAAAAATCCAAGTTTGCATAATATTTATGGACCACAGTGTTAATTTATGAATTTTCAGGTGAGATTTTAAGTCTATTCCTTAAACCGTGCAGAGACATTTCCCCACACATGTCTGGGTGACAATTTCCCCAGGGCTCCTATGTTCCCCCTTCTGGGAGGGGGGATCTCTCAAGAGATTAATTCAATCAGGGAGACGGATGACCCATCCCCTCTCCATCGTGGATCTCAGCTTTGTTCCCGGTACATCCTATTTCTCTCATACCATCCTATCAAAACCTTCCTTATTCTTAACTACAACCTTGTCAGGCCTTACAGCTTACCTATCGCTGTGACCTGACTCAGGTTTAGTAACAGTGACTTTCTCAGGCAAAATTTGCTCCACAGTTAATTCACAGATACAGTGAGACCAGAGAGTTCTGGGGGTTCCCAAGTACATCATACTGCACTTTAGTATTGTATGCCAGCTAACAAACTATCACAAAATTAAAACAACATGCATGCGTGTCTCCCCGGTTGCACAGGTCAGAGTTTGGGGCAGGGCTCAACTGAATTCCCTGCTTAGCATCTCTGGCTGATGGTCCCAGGTTGACCAATGAATCTGCAACCAAGTTTCTCCCAAGGGGAATCTAGCATTAGGTCGATATGCATTGCGTATAGGTTGGCATATGTTTTGCCTCAGTGTTTCCAAAGCTACACTGGTCATTGGTCTTGCTGAGTCACGTTTTCACGAAGGATGGGGGAACTGTGGACTCAGTGTTCACACAGGGCTCCTCCAAGGATGCACCGGCTGGAGCTGTCAGTTTGCTCCCTTCCTTTAGCACATTTTTTTCAAGTGATCTTCTCAACAGAGCATCACCCTGGCTAACAATTATCTCTATGGAGAGTATGCATTAATGAGAATATACTTCATAAATGAAAAGAGCAGGAATACTTAAGAGCAAACACAGAAAAGCCTCAGAACTTGACCACACTGTCAGCCTACTAAATCAACCACAAGACCATCTAATTCTGGATCTTAAATTTGGTAAACAGTAACCCATTCTAATAATTTAAATTACTTTAGCCAATGAAGGAGGGTTTTACTTGAAAATTAAGCAAAACTAAATGATCCACACTGGCTTAACCAATTCACACCATCAGCAATGTGTAGTTAAGAAATAAAGGTTGACCTCCATTGGCAGCCTCCCCTGCTATGCAAAAGCTTTTTAATAAAGTGAGATCCAGTCACTGACCCTGTGCCACAGTTCCTGTGAGATCGGGTTCTATTCATAAAGTCTTTCCCACACCAGTGTCCCCAAGAGTTCCACCTGTTTTATCTACCACTGGGATAAGGCTGTCCTTATCACAGTGAGTGTGCCTGGCATCTCCATCAAAGATAAGGTGGCTCAGTGTGTCCATAGCCATCTCCGCATATTCCAATCTGCTCCATCGGTCCCCCGGTCTGCCCCTCTGCCAACACCACACTGCTTTCATTACAGCAGCCCTATAATTTTCAGTCAGGGACTGTGACACCTGCTGCCTTGCCCCTGCTGCCCAGAACTGCCCCTGCCCCTCTAGGTCTCCTCCTGCAGGCCGGAACAGTGCTAGGGTTCTGTCTTATCCTGGAAAGAGTGGGTATTATCAAGAAATCAAGCAGTGGCAAGTGCTGGTGGCTGGGGGGATGGGGAGCCCTTCTCCACTCTTGGTGGGAGTGTGGACTGGTGCAGCCATTGTAGAGATCAGTGTGGAGATTCCTTGAGGGACTACAGTTGGAGGTCCCATTTGACTCAACTATTCCTCTCCTGCGTATCTTCCCAGAAGACCTGAGAATACTGTGCCACAGTGACATGTGTGCACCCATTTTTATAGTAGTGCAGTTTGTGGTGGCTGGATCTCAGAGGCAGCCTAGGTGCCCATCAGCTGAGGAATGGCTAAAAAAGATCTGGTCTTTTTATACAATGGAGTACTACTCAGCCATAAAGAAGGATTTA
>NW_004955471.1:10937716-10950926 GCF_000276665.1 Chinchilla lanigera | reverse complement strand
TATAAATATATATGTATATATATATATATATATACACACACACATGTATACACATACAAGGTAGTTAAGATCATTATACTACTGGTTTCTCTTAGTTCACTGAAGAGAGAGGGTTGAGCTAGTATTGTTTGGACAACTGGATGCGTATATCTTGTGCTCTGAGTAGCTGATTTAAGGATGACAATGTGCAATGAACTGACCATTGTTACTTTCCTATTATCTTGTTCAGAAACTTTGTTTTGCTTTTTTTTCCTCTTTAGAATAAAATGAAAAAAGGCTTGGAAAAAAAAGAAAGGTTGAAGAAGGATCTCAAAGATTCTTGGGGAAACCCAACAGTTTTTCACAGCCTTTCCACAACCCTTGCAGCGTAGACTGATTCCTGTGATTTTCTGCAATGTCTAAAGACGGCTGCATAGGACATCTTTAAGTGCTGCACACACCTTCCAAGCAGACTGTGCAAGTAACTTTCCCGTCACTGGGGCAGAGTACCAAGTAATCACAGTTGAAAGGATGAGAGGTTTATCTGGGCTCTCGGGGTTTGTCTGAAGTCACTCAGCTTCCAGGAGGAAAGGACATGGTGGAAGGGAATGCATGAAGGAAAGGTGCTCAAGTCCTGGCTGCCAAGAGGCAGAGAAAGAACAGAGGCTACATGCAGGGAAACATACCCTTCCCAGGCACACCCCACAACCTGTCTCCTTCACGTGGGCGCCATCTCCTAACAGAAATCCACTGAGGAGTACAGAACCACCATGATCTTTTAAAGAGTTCTTTCAGGAAGGTGTCAAGAAAGGGAATAGCTTGGTCAAATGGGATTAAAAGCATCGTACCGCAGCAATGTATGCACGCTCGTGTTTCTACGAGTGCAATTTGGAATAGCTGAATCTTGGACATGGTTCAAATGCTGATCAACAAATGAATGGATAAAGATGATGTGGTTTTTTATAGAGAGAGTACTACTTAGCCATAAAGAATGAAAAACTTGAGACATTTCCAGGTAAATGAATGGACCTTGAGATCACATTCTCAAGTGAAGCAAATTAAGCACACATGTGTAAATAATGTATTATTTCTTTGGTGTGATAAACCAACAGTGTAAATAAAGACTAATGTATATGAAAATGTATACTAGATATTATGAAATAGGAAGAAAGTGCTCAATTGGGAAAGGGAACTGGGGAGCGTGGAGGGGGAAATAAAGGAACAGAAAGAAAGAGAAAAGAAGGAAAAAGAGAAACAAGGCACGTGTAATAAGAGGGGACGAGGGACTGAAGGGAGGATGAGGAAGGGGGAAGAAGGAATTGAGGAAAGCCATGGACAGGTATAGCGTCTCCGTGATGAAAGCCATCATTATGTATGTTTAAAATGTACCCGCAAACTTAACTAATAAAAAAGCATGATCTTGTTATCTTCCAAAAGGCCTACCTTTGAGCACATGAAAATTTTTAAGGACATTCTAATATTAACCAGAGGGCGGGGGATGTAGCTCAGTGGCATAGGCACCTGCCTGGCAAATGCAAAGTCCTGAGTTCGATGCCCAGTACCAAAAAACAAAAACAAAAACAAAAACAAAAACAAAACCGAAAAAAACTATATAATATTAACCAGAACATTCCCTTCAGCACCTCCAAAGACTCATGTCCATCTCATTATGCAAAAGTATCTGGTTCATCTCTTAAGGTCATCAAAATCTTAACAGTTTCAGCATTGCTGAAAAGCAAATGTCTAAAACCTACTCTGAGCCTCAAGGCAAACTGTTAACTATAAGTCCCTATAAAAATAAAAAAAGAAAGTTAAACATTTTCAGCCAACAAGATTATGGGTAAAACATCACAGGCTTAACATTCCCATTCCCAAATAGAGAAATTGAGGACTAGAAAGGAATCAGACCAAAGCCCAACAGGGCAAACATTAAATCCTGTAGTTCCATGCCTAGCACCCAGGGCAAGCTATGATGAGACGTATGCTATAAGGAGTTGATGGATTCATGGCTGAATACTACAGAACTTTTCAGGATGGAACTCAGGATCACCCTGCTTACCAAAACTGGGCGAAAACTATAGGCCAATCTCCTTAATGAACACAGAGGCAAAAATCCCCAATAAAATGTTAGTAAACAGAATGTAGGATATTATCAAAAAAGATGATATAGCATGATCAAGTAGATTTCATCTTAGTATACTAGGATGATTCAACATACATAAGTCAATAAATATAATAAATCACATAAACAAAAGCAAAGTTAAAAAGCTTATGATCATATCAATAGATGCAGATATGGCTTTCAACAAAATCCAACACCCCTTTCTGATAAAAACCCCAAAGGAAACAGGTATAGAAGGACCATAGCTGAATATGATAAAAGACTATATATGACAAACCAATAGCCAGCCACATGCTGAAGAGGGAAATATTAAAGCATTCTCCTTAAAATCAGGAAGAAGACAAAGATGTTCACTAGCACATTTTCTCTTCAACATAGTACTTGAAGCATCAGCCAGGACAATTAGGTAAGAGAAAGAAATAAAAGGAATTCATATAGAAAAGGAGGAACTCAAATTATCATTATTTGCTAAAGATATGATACTCTGCATAAAAGACTGAAAGAACTCCACCCCAAAACTCTTAGAATTAATGATGAACTTCAGCAGTGTAGCAAGATACAAGATAAACACAGAAACATCATTAACATTTACATATACCAACAATGAACCTAATGAGAAGGAAATAAAGAAAATAATATCATTCACAGTAGCTTCCAGAAAAATGAAATACCTAGCAATGAACCTAACCAAGGAAGTGAAAGACCTCCACAAAGAAAACTCTGAAAAATGAGATTGAAGAAGAATTCAGAAAATTGAAAGATATGCTCTGCATAGGCAGAATCAAAAAGGATTTCACTGGCAGTTCATATATATGGCCATGTGTGTTATGCTCTAGCAAAATGTGTCTACATATTGCTCATGTCCCAAGACTTTGTAGGAGATGAAATCGAATATGGTTTAAACTGGTGCAGGAAATCACTGGGCCCTGGGTGCTATTCAAGTGGTCAGCTGGTCTTGGCATCATGTACAACATGCTTTTTGTACAATTGGTCATCTTTATTTCCAACTGAAAGCTCCTGAATCCAGCTGCCATTTTCTGCACTTCTGCCAGCATTCTAGTTTTCTGAACTCCAACCAGAATCTCAGATCAAACTCAGCTTACAGCGTTCTAAGGCTTGTCTAGTTGGCACCTTTAAAATTTTCCAAAGTCCTCCCACAAACCAGCGTCAAAGACTTCTAAACCACACGGTCAGATACAGTCACAGGAACGATCCCGCTTTTCTAGTGCCAAAATTATTTTTATCTGAAGGCTACTTTATTTATTTTTATCTGAAAATTTCCCATATTGTTGCAATAAACATTTTAATTGGTTGGTGCTATTTGTGTAACCAGTAATTGAAATTTCACCAGATTTTTTATGTTCAAACAAATAAAAAGTACATATTTAAAAATTTAAAATATCCAGGGCAATTTACACAGGCTCTGTTTCATTTATTTCAATTAATGTCATTGACTTTCAATTTTGCAATGGGGTTGTACTTTTAATTAACTAATCTTGGTACTTATGACTTTAAGTAGCCAACTGTCCGTAGGTAAAATTTACAATTCTAAGAAAAGCAATAGCGTGTACATTTGCATACAATAATAAACAGTGGATGACTCTCTCAATTGAATAAATTCTTTAAAAAACACCAATGATTAACATGGGCTAGATATAAATTACCTATATGGTGTTTGTTCCTCTATCTTTTTTCTGCTGCAAATAATCATAGTTACATTGGAGATGACAGTATATCCAACCCCAGACAAAGTGGTTGATGGTTGATGCATTAGTAGTTACTGCACACCGTGTGGGTCTACAATCACCACATACTGTTTTCTTGTTCTTCTTGATTTAAAGAATACCAGTTCAGTGATGTCGTGTATCCACATGCCCTAAATTTTATAATACAGATATGCTGGGTGCTGGGATTACAGGTGTGCACCAACATATTGGCAGTATCTGAGTCATTATTATACACTGTGTCCAAAAGTTAACTACTCTCATGAGTTCTACAATCATAGAATTTGTCATTTTCATTTTTAAAAATTAAGTACAATTACAGAATTTGTATCTATCTTCTTTTGCATATTTTATCTAGGGAATTCAAAACAACTCTGATTTATTTTTTGTCTAAAATAATGCATGATTTATTTTCATTTCACAGAATACAACATTTTAATGCAGTTTATTTACTATCTTATTATTGGAAGATATTCCTAGTTAAGAGTGTTTCTTAGTACATGTGGGTTGCTATCCCAGATCTCCATAAACTAGGCAGTAACAGAAATTTATTATTCACAGTTGAAGTGGGGAAACCCAAGATCAAGGCATTAGCAGATTTGTTGTGAACTGAGGAACCACTGTCTGGTTCATAGATGGTGCCTTTTTATGTCTCCACATGATAGGAGTGGCTGCCTAGCTACTCTGTACCACTTTTATAATGGCACTGATTTCATTCATGGAGGTTCCACCCTGAGACCTAATATCAACACTTTGGGTTTTAGGCTTTCAGGATATACAAGATGGAGGAGACATGAGATTCTCCCTTTAACAGGGTCTTTATAGACACAATGTTATAAATATTCTAATGTAAGTCTTGTGAATCACATGTACTACACGTGTTACCCAGGTGTAGGATTGCTATGTAATATACTATGCTTGTAGAAACCTTTCTAGTTAAACCAGTGCCAAAGAGTTTTCCTATAACCATAAATACTTAAGGGAGACAGTTACCTCCAACACCATGTTGTAATGTTACTTTCTTTTTCCTCATGTTCATCTGAGTGGTTTTAATTTGCACTTCTACGATGCTGCTTACGCTTAAGAAATATTTAACATTCTCATCATATGTGTGTGTGTGCGTGTGTGTGTGTATGTGTTTGTGTGATTTGTCTAGTCAATTTCCTTGTTGTTTCTTGTATTGGATAATTTTTCTTTTTGTTGGAGTTCTGCACATATCCTACATTCATGACCTTTGTTAATTGTGTGGATTGTAAAGATCGTCCTTGTACTAGTTTGCTGGAGCTTCCATAACAAAATGCCAGAGTTCCTGTGGCTTAAACAACAGAAATGTGTTTTCTCATAATGCTGAAGACTGAAATCAAAAGTCAGGGTGTCAGAGTTCTATTTACCCTGACGTCTGTGCATGGTAGATTCTCAGTTCTGTGTCACATGGTTCCTCCTCTGGAGTCTTCCTGTGTAGGTAAATTTCCCTTTATTGTAGAGATCAAGTATTAGTTTCAAGCCTAGTCTAAAAGCCTTAGCTAAACTTAACTCCCTTATTAAAGACTCTGTCTCTAAATATGGTCATAGTCTGAGGTACAAACTAGGGCTTCAGTGTATGAATTTTAGGTGGTAAATAATTCAGGCTGTACTATTCTTCTATTCTGTATAATTTTAATCTTCACAAACATACATTCTAGAAACAGTGACTCTGTAGAAAAGCACTTAATTTTAAATTTTATTTAATGCTGGAAAATCTTTCATGTGAATTTGAAAAGAATATGTGAGGAGTATATTCTCCAATAGTTGGGTGTCAGTTATTTTACAGGATATCTAATACTAATTCCATGTTTTAATTGCACTATTTGTTTGTAGTTTTTCTCATTTTTCTGCTTTCTCAATCATTACTATGAAATGTATTTTTAAGTCCTCCACTCTGACTTGGGTCTATCTACCACTCCTCTCTCCTTCAGACTTTCCCATCATTGATTTTATCTTTGCAGGCTAGTTTGTTAGTTACATACAAATTAAGAAATATCATACCCCATGTGCTGCTAATAAGAAAGTGTATTATGTTATCACTGAGTGGAACACTCTCTCTGTATATATGTATTAAATCTACTTCTTAAAATTTTAGTTCAGCCCTGACTTTTCTTTGGTGATATTTTTGTCTAGTTGATCTGTCTATTTGTGAGAGTGGCGTGCTTGAGGCCCCCTATTACAATTGTTTTAGTGCTTATCTGATTTTTCATATCTATTATTGTTTATTTTATGCTGTGAGCTTACTTGAATTTGGTGCATATATATTTGTGACTGTCATTTCTTCCTGTGGGGTTGTGTCTTTTAACAAATATGTAATGACTTCTTCTCATCTGATCAGTCTTGTCTCAAAATCCACTTTGATTATGATTAGAATAGCTAGTCCTGCTTTTTGCCAAGTTCCTTTTGCATGAGGTTTCCTATCTTTTGGTTTTAGTCTGTGAATTTTTTTTTGAGTTAAGTGTGTTTCTTGGTATGCAGTGTATTTATGGATCTTGTTTCTTGATCCTTTCTACCAATCTGTTTCTTTTGATTGGTAGACTGAGACCATTCATATTGTTGGCTGTATATTACAAGTAATGACTTTGTCATTTTATTATTTTCTTGTTGTTGATTCCCTTTCTTTTCCTTCTGTTTAACTGCTTGCCTTACTGGTGGCCTCATTCTATTGGGAATCTTGGAATTGTTGCCTTTCTTATCTTTTTCTACAATATTCTTCACAGCTTGTGGGAGTGCTGTTTTTGTGGTCATGCATTTCTTCAGGTGTTATTTATGGGGAAGTATCTTTTTTTCTCCATCAATTTTGGAAGATAATCTCATAGAGTACATTAATCTGGGTTGGAGGTTGTTTTGTTTTAGCGGTTTAAATTCTTCATTCCATGCTCTCTTTGACTCTAAGATTTGTGTTGAAGTCTGCTCTAATTCTGATGGGTTTTCCTTTATAGGTGATTTTTTTCCTTCCTTTGCAGCATTTAAGATTCTGTTCCTGCATTGAATTTCTGGATTCTTGACTATTGGATTCTATACCTTGGTGTAGTATTTTTTCTGATCATGGCTATTTGGAGTTCTATATGTCTCACTTACTGTACAGGAAACTTCTTCTATGCTTGGAAAATTTTCTATTATTTCTGTGAACATGTTTTTATGTCCTTTGTGCTATCTTCTGATATTTCATTGATTCCAATTAATCTCATATTATTGCTTTCATTGTCTAGCCCACAATGGATTAATTTTTGTGGTCCCTTACTGTTTTTAAGATATCTTTCATTTGGTGATCACCAACCACAGCTCTGTCTTCTAGATCTGGTATTCTATCTTCACATTGCTTAACTGTGTCTATATACTTTTAAAGAAATTTTTAATCTTCTGAATGTCTGTTTGATTATGTTTTATGTAATCCAGTTGTTTTCTGTCTTGGACATTCATGGTATCCATATTTTACCTAAGCTATTCTATTTATTAGTGTGTATCTACTCTAAATGCACTATTTCCCTCATCATCTCTTTAGTTATTTGTGTCATTGTTTCTGCTTTGGGTTTGTCAAGTGTCTTATTCATTGGCTTTGTTACTTGTGCTACTACCATTTCAGAACATTCACCAGGGTGGATTTTGATTTATTACACCTCAATGCCCAGTGGATTTGTTTTGGATGATTGGGGGATTTAGTAGTGCATTTTGCTTCCATGTTTTCTCATTTTCTACTTTTTTGGTTCATTTGTTGTCTGTGTTGAACCATGTAAGTTCCTTATAGTAGGTGGCTTTTTTATTGTGAGTGAGATCTTGTTAGGTAATAAAATACTTTCCAGTGATGCCTTCTAGGCATAACTGGCTTTGACCTTTGAGTCTGTGCCTGCATCCTGCTTCTTCTGTTTGTCACGGATGAGAGGTTGCAGACTGTTTGACCTAGCACTTAGTGTTTGGCACTGGACTGTAGTATTGTTATGACCACAAGAAATTCTAGATATTGACATGCAAGTAAGATCAATTGATCACAATAATTATATCACCTTGGCTAAAGCAGTAAGATCAGTAATAACAGCATCAACCACAAACTGGATAAAGATAAAGTATAATGACTAATCCTTTGCCACTTTTAAGCATGGGCACAAGAGATACAGTTATACAACAAAACCTAAGGGAAATCAGAAAATAATACCTAGTAAATATCTACTCATTAGAGCAATATTATCCCCCTTTCACTATAGAGCAGTATTCTGGTTTAGTAAGACATAGTTAACTACTAAATACTCATAAGAGTAAATGGTATGGGTACGGGAGCATGTAGAATAAATAGTAAAGAAATCAATTATGAAAAATAAAGCAATGCAAAATGTGAAGATGTAAGATTGATATAAAAGGTCATGTTACAGGGTGAAGGGAAATTAGTCATATTATATAACAGTAACTGAGAACCACTAGAAAACAGATAGATAACAGAGTGGTGCTTAAACTAGAGGAAATAAAAAAACACCAAGGGAACAAGTTGAAAGAGAAAATGAGAAAAGAAAGGAGAGACATATAGTGAAAGGAGGGCCTATTCAAACTAATAAAGCAAAGTTAAAGCAAGTATTTGAAAAAATAGGGATAAAAATGGGTCTTAAAACTTTAACATTCCCCAAGAGAACAGAAAGCAGTATGAAAATTAAAAATGTACCAATAAAGGAGAAAACAAAGCAAAGAACAAAAATATGTTAAATGGAGAAGAAAAAGAACAACATGAGAAAAAAGATTCCTCTGTATTTAAAAACAGTGTTTTCTTCCAGGCCCAGTATGCTTTAATCTTACAAGTGACATTCCTCCCTTGCCCTCTTTACAGTCTCTGAATGTATTTGGGGTTTACTTAGGTCATGGGAGGCACTCTCTGCAATCCCGTTTGTGGCACCTGTCCAAGCTGGGCTATTAGACCAGGGAAAGTGTGGGACCTTGGCTTTTTGCTGGTTGAGAACCAACACTCGTTATCTGATGTATATTGCAGTGTCCATGGGACTGGCTCCTGACACCAGGCAGAGGTTTTCTTGCCTTAGAATCCCTGGAAGAGATCCAGGTCTGACCAAAACTAATGTGGAGACATTTCAGCTGGTCCACTGAGGGCACAGGGTACTGGCAAATGTCTCGTGTGCATTCAGAGTACCAGGCCAAACAGGAAGACCTTTAACCCCTTCTGCTAACCAGGTAGAAGACTGGCCTATTGTACCAGGCAGGGTGGAGACTCCACTCTCCCAGAGTGCTCTTGGTGTTGAGTGGACACTACCACAGTCCAGGTGTACTAGGTAGAGGTTCGCACAGGGTTGGACACCCCATGGAAACCCAGGCTGCCCAAGGCCAGATGTTACCTGTCAGACAGAGTCTCTGGCCAGTCCAGCGTTGGACTAGGGCAGTAAGAGCTGATGGTAAGCTCAAGTGAGCCTTGGATGCTGAGTAGGGTCTCAAACCAGACCATTGTTATCTTGGTGTGCTGGACGAATGCTCTAGTTGGTATAGGATAAACTACAGGCTCCCAGCAGTGTTTTGTATGTGCCTGGGATCCAACACTGAAGACTCCCAACTCAAGAAGCAGTTGTTTGCTTATCCTCTCAGAGCCTGAGGTTGGGACACGTGGGGAGGGAGCTTTTCTTGTCTCTGATTGCTCGTCCCTGGTGGGTGCTGGCAAAAATGCTGCTGGGCTGCAGTCTCCTCTGTGTCTGGAGAGAACTTGATGAGATGAGGGTCCATACACCCCAAGTCCATGGATCTGGCCTCTGTCACACTGTTTGGATCTTTCCAGCTACTTGGGAAGTTTCCGTGGGGTGGGTGAGGGTGGAATCTGCATGCCAGCCATGCCAGACCTCTTCCCCTCTGTTAAACTATGCACGTGTTTTATTTGATCATCATGCCTCTTATTTCGTTTTTGTTTGTTTATTTTTGGTATCGGGGTGGAGGTCCCTGCTCTTTGTCCAGTTACTTGTTTTTAATTAATCTTCCCTGAGTCTCTCAGAAGTTACTCCTCCTCTGTTCAGCCACATTGGTCCCATCCTCATCCTAATTTTTGGCATTCATTGGTCAGAATGCTGTGTTGTCCAGTAAAACCCAGTGGGACCTGGCTCCAGCTTTCCTCTCTGCTGTCCTTCAATTTTCAGTGCTCTTTCTCACTTCCCAAGTTCTGCCAAACTCATGGGATACCCTTTCTCCTGAGCTAACATCATTAAATCTCAATAATATTGTTACTTCCATAATATGCTCTCCCTAGTACCTCATGGGTGATGGTTTTCCTTTCATTGGGCTAATGGACACTGCCTGCATTCCTTTCTTTGGCAATGACTTTTAATAGTTCTGCTTATTGATAAATCTTGGGTCAATATTTATCTCCCTTTTAGATTGTTATATCCACGAATCATGTTTCAGAGAAACTTTTGAAAAGTGACTGGTTTATGGTGGTACTATAATCCTCTGTGGATTATTCCACTGCTTGAATGTGCTGTTAGGAAGTGGGTCCTGGTTATAGGAGTTAGGAGTTTACATGTCACTGGGGGCGTGACCTGGAAAGATGTATTCTTGTCTGGTTCCTCACTTCTCCCTGGCTGCCATGGGTTCAGCAACAGTCTTCATCCAGGCCCTCCCACCGTGCCATTTCTATATGGGACCCAGCCAACCATGGACTGAACACTCTAAATCTGTGAGCCAAATATGTCTCTCCGCCTTTAATTACAGATGACTGGCATTTTTGTCCCAGCAACAGGATAGCTAATTAATAAGGTTGGTAAATATGCTTGCTTCATTGAAGAAATGGCATCAGAGAAGTCCCATCTAACCATGTTTGGTGAATAGGCAAGATTTCTATGGCTTGAAAAGTCCAACAGTGTCTGCAGGATAGATGCAGAAAAACCTAGACAAAGGTGACAGCAGGATAAACCTAGGAAATTTCTTTAGACAGAAACTATTCTTTCAGGCTGTGATTTGTCCCTCTGACTGATTCAGTGTAGGAAAATGTTTCTCCCACTGCAACTTGACTGAAAACGAAAATGGAGCCCTTGCCTGAGCCTTTTGTGGTTAGCGGAGCGGATGGCCGTCCTACGCACAGAATGCTGAGGAGAGCTGGAGACCCAGTCTCCTCCCTCAAGAGATCAGATGTTGTCCTATCACACTTTGGAGTGAAGTGCAGGAACAACAACTGGATACTATATTTAAACAGCGTGCATTGTTTATTTTTTCCTACTGTTTTTCCTCTCAGAATTCTACTTTTGAATAATTTTCTTTTTCTCTGAATGTGTGTTTGTGTATGTGTGCATCAATGCCTGTGTTATCTTTTCAACTGTTTTCAAGTAAAATATTCAATTGTAATAAAGTAGAGCCCATTTAGCATCATTCTGGGAAACAATAGAAAAGCACAGAACATAAGCTTCAGAAGATTTCATCATTATTATTCTATTGTTTCTCTCTTGGTCGTTCTGCCTCCGTCTGACTTTCTATCTTTCTCCCCCACCCCTCTCGCTGTCTATCTCTGTCTGCCCATCTCTGTCTTCCCTGTGGGGCACCTATGCCCCAGTCTACTTGCTCATCTTTCTGTGATATTCACAGGGCTAAGCGTGGGAAAGTGGCAAAGGGCTCACTCATTAATTAAAACAGGAAGAAGAGAAAAGCAAGTGAGGAACTTGCCTATTCACTATATTCCAGAAACTTCCGTTACATGACCTCATTTTATACCCACAGAGAACTTATTCTATAGTTGAGTATTATTGCCCTCCATTTTCTTGGTTAAGAATCTGAGGTTCAGAGCAGGTAAACCTTTTGCCCATGGCTAAACCATGGGTGTGTGTCAGAGTTGCAGTTTGAAGGTAAGTTTTTCTGACCCCACATTATTCTTACCTCAATTGTGGAGAAAAAAGATGTAAAATGTGCAGGATGAAAAATGAACAGTAGATAAACTTGCCAGTTCTCTATGCAGTGTGAAGTCAGAGTTGAAGGGAAGCACTCACCTTATTTTGGGTGTAATGGATTCTTCAATTCTAAAAATGTTTAAGGGCCATAAATCTGGTTTGTGCTTCAGAAAAAAATAGTGAGAAAAAAAGAAAGAAACAAAAAAGAAAATAAGCATAACCCGCAATTACTGTACCCATCAAGCGATTCGGCACAAATGTGTTTAGCCAGCATGTCAATGGCCATCTGTGCTTCAGATTTTCCAAATGAGTTTTTTTCATTTACTTGTTTTCATAGCAAAACCTCTCAGAACACTCTTTGGTCATTTGAAAGTCCATGTTGACACAAGCTTTTCTGGAGCTGCTAGTGATTCCATAGTAACCAAGAGCCTCTCCTCGCTGTTTGCTTGGCTTTTTCCGTCCGTTTGCTCTTCATTTTAGGGATCTGCAAGTGTGGGCTTTGCATAATCTCAGTTCTTCCTTGTGCCCAGAGGCCAAGTGGGAAAAAGTGTGTGAAGAACTGGGGAATTCTCAGCCAAATTGAAGGAGAAAATTATGGCAATTATCTGAAAATATATGTGAAAACGTGTTATCATTCAGAATGAAAGGTAAATGTCTTCAAATTTCTGTTTCATTTGGACTATGAAGCCTTGACAGGATTGCAATCTTTTCCTTCTCATGCATAAATCATTGAGTTACACATTTGCAAGGACGAAAGTGTCACTGAAATAAATACTGCTTTTCACAGAAAGTCTGAATTCATTCTCCCGGGAGCTGTAGCCATGGCAATGACACTTCAGAACTAAAATCAACATTCCTTTCTTTGATGGAGCTGATCACTGCCTGGTTTACATAAATACACAAATTTTGCCTATTGAGTATGTAAGCCATTAAATGAATGCCCTTGGACAGCATCGTTTATAGTTTTTAATTTTTTTCAAAAAATATGTTTTCACTTGTTCATAAAAGCTGCTGTTATTTTATTAATAGACCAACTACTTAATCTAAGGCGCATTGTTTCATTTGACCAAAAATTTCCTAACATCGATTATGAATTGATTGTCAAGTCCAGTTGACAGGTCTTGAATTTGTGGCTTTTTTCTTTCATGTCTGTAAGGGTTGTACTGGTTTACTAAGAACACTGTTTGCATGGTAATAATCTCATCTTCCATTAGCTTTTTGGATGACTATTTTAGGCATGAACCTTTCAAATTTTTAGTGTCTGTGTTTGTTTTCTGGTTATACAGGTTTATGATAGAAAATTTAGAGACTACTGCAAGAAATAAAAGAGAATACAAATATCTCTAATGTAAAAATTTGCAAAGCCTACAGATGTTATGCAGCATATTCATATGTACTTCAGAGAGCTTGCAAAATGTATTCATTTATGGATCTTGTTTTCCACAGTCACTATGTTTTGTGTATTTTTATTGTCAATTACATTTGTTAAATTCTTCATTTTCAATGACTGA
>NW_004955471.1:10923959-10936441 GCF_000276665.1 Chinchilla lanigera | reverse complement strand
AGCATTAACTGTTTATTTCAATACACCATCAGACATCAGCAATACAGTTATCACAGATATTCATATATATATTTATATTTTGCCTTTCTTCTTTCTTTTTTCTTCTTTCCCTCATCCCAGTCATTCCTTTCTTTGAGCAATTTCTTTCCCTTTCCTGTCATCTAGTGTACATTTTGAGTTTTACCTAGTCTTTCAGGTTCCTACACCAAGGAGGCAATATGATGTTTACCCATCTGGGTCTGATTTATTTCACTTATGAGTGTGGTCTCTAGTTGCATCCATTTACCTACAAAAGCCTCAAGTTTATCTTTTTTAATAGCTGAGCAATACTCCATTGTATAAAAATACCACAACCTTTTTATCCATTCCTGAGTGGATGGGCATCTGGGTTGTTTCTAAGATTTAGCTACAACAAATGGTGCTGCTATAAATATGGGTGCACATATATTGCTGTGGTATGATGTCTTTAATTCTTCTGGGAAAATACCCAGAAGGGGAATAGCTGAGTTAAATGGGACTTCCAACCTAATTTTGTGAGGAATCTCCACACTGATTTCTGCAGTGGTTTCACCAATCTACACTCCCACTGGCAGTGGAGTAGGTTCCTTTCTCCCACAGCCTCTCCAGCAGTTCATGAACAAAACTCAAACTGCAGGGGAAATACTTCAAAGAATCAACAACTGGGATCTCATCTTATCAAAAAGATTTGCACATACAAGAAATCACCAATAAAGCAAAAAGAAAACCCATGAATTGGGAAAAAAATTTTAGCCAACTGCCCCTCAGACAAAGGACTTCTATCTAGGACATATAAAGAATTTAAAAAAATCTGGATGCCCCAAATTCAAAGACCCACTAGAAAAATGGGCATCTGAGATGAATACACACTTTGCTAATGAAGAGATAGTAATGGTGAGTAAGTACATGAAAAATGTTCAACATCATTGGTCATTCGAGAGATGCAGATTAAAACAACACTGAGATTCCATCTCAGCCCAGAAAGAACGGCTGTCATCAAGAAATCAACCAATAGAAGATCGTATTTTAAAAAAGAAAGATGACAATAGTTGTTATTGTAGAAGTTTTCCAAGTCTTGATTTTCTAAAAGAATACAGCAGAAAATATGAGTAATTTTTTTTTCTTGTGCCTTCTGGAACTTTGCTTCATCTTTTATTTAATACAAGATATTTAGGCCTTTACTTATTAATAACTAAAAAGTACCAACAGCCAGGACATCAAACTATAACCAACTGTCTCTTCCCTCTGAGTTCTTTCTGAGAAGATGAAGCATGAAGTGGATGGGTACAACTGGGGAATGACCCATGTACAGTTTGTTGGAATGAGCGAAGAAGAGCTCTTCCTCTCTGAGAGGGGCTGAGAAGGAGGATGCTGGGGAGGAGCCTGTACTCAGAGGTTTATATGCTCTCCATTGGGCCGTGCTGGTGCCCACACTAAAATGAGATTATGAGTGCAGCTGTTCTTTTTGGCGAGGTTTCTGACATCAGGTGGAGCAGACTTCCCTTGCACCCCACACTTCCAGGGCTTTTCTCAGCTGACCCAGCCCCTGCCCTGTGACACAGTGCGGTTGCCCTTGTAGCAAGGCCTCTGACATCAGAACAGACTCCCTGCCCAGCTTCTCATGGCGGAAATCAGGGAGCCCCTCTTCCCTGGGCTCCAACTTTCCCCAGGCTTATCTCAGTTTACTAAGATCCCAGTCCTAGCTGCCTATTGTCTGTCTTTCTCTTGGTCTCATCACCATGACCTTATTTTAATATATTATAATTGTAAATTTGAAAATAAGTCAGGATGTCTGAGGTAGGATTTAATATTCAGTATGTTTAAAAGCCTGAGACCAGTGTATTTTTGTCCATAGTAGGTTTCTCTCAATTCTACCACATAATTAATTACACTAATACCTTTTTGATTGCTTTGTTTAATTATCTCCCTCATCTAATAAATTTATGAGAAAACTTTCTTCTGGAGAATTAAGACAAAAAGCAGTTCTTTTCACTCCTACCAAGTTCTTCTCTTTTGTGAATTGGATCCAAAGCAGGGAGACTCATACATTTTCTGTACACCACACCTGGATGTCCTCCAAAAATAGAAAAATCAGCAGGTAGTTTAATTTTGAGACATAAAAACGTAAAGCTTGTACAAGTTAAAAGTGAATTGTACAATGTTTCTGAATAATAGAAAGTATTCATCCCAGACAATTTACTCAAAAAATAGTAAAGGGAGTTTTGTGTAGAAGTAAAACAATACCTTATGAAATGCGTCATTCTATATAATCAAATTCTAGGAAAAGATTTCCAGGATAACATTAATTTTTCTTATATTAGTATTCAAAAGGTAAAGGTGGGTTGATAGAGACCACTGCAAAGCAGCCCTCAGTAGGATTTAAATTAACCAAATGGCTTTCCATGTTTACTTGTGAGTCTGTCCAAAACCTAGGCCATTTGTCTGGAGATGGGCCATGGATTCATAGTAAGTGAATCTTTGTGAGTCACTGATCCCTACTGAGCCCTGTAATGGCAGGTAAAGCCATGAAACCCCAAAGGATAAGACAAGGTCACAGCCAAGGACACTTCGATCAAACCTCAACTAGATAAGACTATAGCCTCAGGCATTTCACTCCTGGGTGGATTAATTTAGTACCTTACTTGAAGAAGTCCTTGAGTGATTCCACCCTTCTTGAGTACTCCCCTGCCTTCTTCTGATAACTAAATAAATATGGGCCACCCAGAGAAAGTCTTGGTTCTAGCTCTGAGAGAATCTCAAATTCTGTGAGAGGGCTTTGATCTTCCTGGAGCCCTGAAATCATTCCATTCGCTTCTTTTATTTAGCCTTCACCATACACTCGTTTGGGAGATTGTGGACCTGATCAGCGTGCAGTAGCTAAGGGATATTATTAACCCAATAGTGGGTGGAGCAGAAAATAAAAATGTCTTACTCACTTTCCCTTGACTGGAACAAAATACCTCCAACCTACAACTGAAAGGAAGAGAGGTTTATTTTACCTCACAGAATAAAACTTCCGCACGATGCAAGCACTTTTCATACACATAAGACTTTGGGGGAGTAGTTTAGACAAAACTGTAGAATTCCAATTAAACATCAAAATTCCCTCACTGTATAGCAGCACAACAGAAATTCTTGCTCCTGTTTAACTGTGACTTGGACTCACCAATCAGTCCCTCCCCAGCCCTCTCATCCCACGGATTTGTTTTCAACATCTGTCATTTTGATTGCAGTAACAGAAAAGAGAATTTCTGAAGTAAGTAAGGTTTAGTATCTGATATATTTTAGACTCTAAGACCATTGACTTCTATGGCATGTAATATATTAATTGACTCTACCACTCTACCACTTGGTTGTGCTGAGCACTGCTCATTATTACCTGGAAGCCTTGTCATTATCACTAAGTGCTTATGAAGAAAAAGTATGTAAAAGAGAGAGGCACTTTTCTTCTTTAACACTTGATACCACGTGGTTCCAAATGAATAGACAGTGCACAATGACAGCACCAAAGCAAGAGCCTGCAAATTTCACATTCAGGTTGGTCACATTTGACAATCCTTGAAGATTTTTCAGAGAAGTCACCTGTAAATTTGATAGTTCTTCACAACTGATTGGCACTGACTGCTTTTAGGAGTCTGGGAAAAGACCGCTTTGGGTGGGCCAGCTCCAAGGGCAAGCGACAGAACAGGCAGGACAGGGGGCACTTTGGAAAGAAGTGAAGGGCAGGAAGGAGAGCATGGGGTCCATGAGGCAACTTGCTGAGCAGGGGCAGCACCAGAGGGCAGGAGAGGAACCGTGTACACGTCAGATGGAGAAACACATGACAGTTTTGGCTGGAAGCTGATCTTCAACAGTTTTCTTAAACATGTGCCCTGCTTACTGGAGCATAACTGATGAGGAAGCTGGTGGAAGAACCATCCTCACGTCATGAATCTCCTGCTGGCACCCCTGATGATCCCTCTCCCAACAGGGGTCTGCTTGGACAAGGCTTGGCAAGGTGCAGAATTCAGCAGAGCATCTGCTGACTTGTTGACTGTTACCATATTTCTTTATTGTTCATAGTCAGGTCTTTTTTTTGTTTGTTTTTGTTTTTTTTTGGAGGTGGGATTGCTTTTTAATGAAGATTAACAAAGCAGCACTAACTTGTAGAATGTCTTTCTCTGTGTTTTTAAGTGATAATTTGCATTACCTAAAATAAAACTGGGGTCATCAGTTTTTCCTGCTCCTTAATAACTATTCGCATAAGAATATGCTGAGCGAAAATGTTTTTAGTTTTCTGAAAATAAGCACTTTTAAATATATGTTGAAATTATTGGCTTTATTGAGAAATTTAGAGATATGCCTTATCCTTATGTTATTTTATATTCTGTTGAAAATCTCACAAACATATGCTATAGGAAAAGAAAATGGTAATTTATACATTCAGTATATTTTATCAGTATATATGAAATGCACTATATTGTCATTTGGTAAGGGCACACACAATTTAAATATACTATTATCAAGTATATTTGAAGTAGTAATTCCACCTTCATTTATCCTTATTGCTGGCAAATGTGGCATGTTCCATATGAACATGTAGACATAGTTTAAATTTTATCCCCCAATATGCCAGGGCAATAAAGTGATTGCAGTTTTGAAGAAGTGGTGTGGAATTTTATCTAACACAAGCTTATGCAATAAATTTAAAATGCATTTATTGGACTTTCTACATGCCTACTCGTGCTTATCCCACTTGCAGTTATTTAGTTATTTAGTTTAGATAAAGACACATTGCTGAGGCATTAAGAACTGCTCAAAGCAACTGTGAAAACATCAATGAGTCCGATACGAAAGTATCATTTTCTGCATCTTATTAAGAATATGTGAGGCTCGTACCTATTGCACTGCTCTTCCAAAACCTGAACCGTTCATATTTGAAGAAGCTTCCCACATTCCTTGGTTCTTAGCTCCACCTTCAAAGCCAGCACGGCAGCACCAGGCCTTGCTCATGTCCGATCTCTCTTCTTTGTATATGTGCTTCTCACCCGACATTTGATCAGTCTTATTTTTCAACATTTTTTTAAAAAACCCATCTCAGCTAAAGAACCAAGCTCCACAAATTCTGTTTTCCCCATAACTGTAGGGCACAATTCAAAGCTCTTTGTCACTGTGTAACCAGGGTAGTCCTTCCTCTAGGTTCCTAATGATGTATTTTTCATCCCTTCCAACCACTCCCCCAACCCAGCAGCATATTCTATGTCTATATTTCTGTCCACATTTGTTCACGGCAACGTAGGTATTGTCTAAGGTGATTTTTGCAGGGGATTGGTGCCTCCTTTTAGCCTTCTCCTTTCTCCCTTTTGAAATGGAGTGCACATAAGTTTCATCTTGTACCTGACTTACCACTGTATTTCCAAAGTGGAAAATTTGATTTTGCCTTTTTGAGACTTTCATGGTGTGAAGAATTTTGCATCAGACAGATTATATGTCAGCTACCTCCCTTATACCTGAATTAAATAATTTAGACGTCAAGATATGGATGACTGAGTTGATTAGAACTAGGTGGAATTTTTGACTCCCAATTGATGCTCCAATAAGTTGACTCCTCTGGAAATCTTGAGGTGAATGTATTTTGCATGTGCTAGGGAAATAAACTTTTGTATACAGAATAATGACATTTCAAAGAGTTTTATGTTCTGCTCCTCAGAACCTGTGATCAGGTTATGCTACTTGACAAAACAGAAATAAGGCTGCAGGTAGAATTGTTTGCTAATATGATTAGCATTAAGAAAAGGAGATTGTCATAAATTATCCTGAGGGTAAAATACAATCAGCTGAGACACTGAACACTGAGAACATTTCCAGACTTGCGTGACAGAAGGAGGGAAGATTAATGTGTGGCCAGGACCCAACTGGCCACCACTGGCCTTGAAAATGGAGGAAGGTGATTGGCGGCTTTGAAGATGGCCCCAAGCTGAGGAGCACAGGCAATTCCCAAAGCCAAGAATGGTTCTGAACTGGCAGTCGGGAAGGACATATGAGTCTCCATCCTATAGCCACAAGGCGCTGAATTCTGCCAACAACTAAATGAGCAAAGCTTCCTAGAGCTTCAAGAAAGGAACCCAGCTTTGCTGACATCTTTGAGCATACTCAGGCTTCTGATGAGAAGAACTG
Organism: Chinchilla lanigera; assembly: GCF_000276665.1. Taxonomy (NCBI): domain Eukaryota; kingdom Metazoa; phylum Chordata; class Mammalia; order Rodentia; family Chinchillidae; genus Chinchilla; species Chinchilla lanigera. The sequence goes on along the minus strand of NW_004955471.1, from coordinate 10,930,267 downwards.
TAAGTTTATAAGTTTATATTATGGCAACAATGGGAAGAATGCATCAAGATTAGTAGTGTCATTGAGATGATCCTTGCTTGAAAAAGTATTCAGAGTCAAGTCTCTTTGTTCAATTTAATATGCAGGAACCTTCACAAAACTAATTCCTACCAACAATTCCAGCTACAGCTTCCAATATTTCTGATTTTAAATTCTATTATAGTTTTATAAAAAATACTTATGCACTTTAGTAGGATTTTTCCAAGTTATTTTCTATGCTTAGAAAACCTTTGCAGCATTTCTGATTATTTCCAACCTTCAAACAAGATTTGAGTCATTTATTATCTACTGTGTGTGTAACCACTTCTCCAAAAATCCTTCTTTCTGCCATTTCCTCTCAGATTCTATTGCAACTTGTAACCTCCAATAAACATGTTTGATGAATAAACCGCTTTTAGCCAGAACAAAGATATTCTATTGTCTTTTTAAAAGTGAGAGAGAGTTAATTTTTCAGTCTTGTATTTTCATTTTTCATGCACATGTATGTATAGGAAACAGCATGCCTTGGGTCCAAATTGATTTGGAATTATGTTGACAGAACTGATCTTAGAGTTGATCTCTAGAATCAAAGGAACAGTCCATCCACAGAATAAGACTAGAAATTAGAAACATTTGGACAAGATTGGTTGCTTCAAATCAGTAGTTATGTCTCTTTGTGAACTGAAAAGCTTACAGAACATAGGCAGTCATACAAAGATAGTGGTACTTAAACATAAAAGCAAAAAGCTCTCTTTCCCATTGATAATTATTTCCAAAAAAATATATCTCTTGAAAAATATATGTTTGGATAGTTCTCTAAGAAGAGTTAATGTTGGCCTTCAAGTAAGGATCAGTTGAGGAGTTAATATTATCATGCAAAAAAGTGATATGAGGTCCAAGAGTTTGCAAAGCAACCTAAATTCAGAGAAATTATGATGTAGTTATATACATATGTAATGTAGATGGATTAGAAAGTGGCGTTAGGAAAATCACTGAGGAAATGCAGTGATTTAATACCCCCAAAATACCCATAGACACTGTTGGAATCATTTAATTCCTTGTTCCACTCCCTTTGCAATACTTTCTGTTTGGGGTTGATGTCAGTCTTAAAGCAGAATGGTGATTAGAGCAGGTTAGCTGAGAAGCTATTCTTCCCTAAACCTTTCAAATTGCTTTATTTTATTCATTTTGAAATAAATAAATAGTGAAATAAATCTGCATAAGTTATGAATAATAAATGCAGTGAAAACATTGATTTAGCATGGTGTGTTATGCATATGGAAATATATAAATAAATATTTCCACCCATAATTTCTTCATCCTTAGCAGTATTTAATTAAAAACCTCCTTCAAAATTTAATTTTAACAAATTAACTAAAAAAAACTTTCAGTTGCCCTTCTTTTACTGATTATTTGAAACAAGACAATAGTCCTTAACAGCATTCATTTCAGAAGAGAAGTCTATCTGAACGAACTCTCTTAGTTGAAGAGTTTGCTTTTGAAAATTGAGCTATGAAAATGGATGCCCTCAGCTTGCTCACTTGACATTGCAAACTCACATAATTAAATCAGTAAATTTAAAGGCAAGTGAGAGAAGGTGATAATGAGTTGGCTCCTAATAACATTATCTAATGGTGTTGGACAGGAATGTGCAGAAGCCAAGATGACCCGACAGCAGTAAAAAATGCAATTACAGGTAGAAGCCCAGTGTCCCAATTCTTCCTCCCCCTCCCACCCTTGAAGTAGCTTCCCTAGATGAGCTGCTTTCTTCAGTGTCCCATGTTTATTTTATAAACTCTGATGATTAATACCTGAAATGCACATGAAGCAACATCATAACAAACAGGCGATTTAAAGTGGCAGTGTCTGATTACCCAGGAGCATGCTTCACACTGAGTTACATTATATATTGCTGTCACTTAGTACGTTATTAATTGCAGATATGAATCTTAATATGCAATATTCTGGCACTTGTATTTTAAATTAAATTCACTGTGATTGTTTCAGATAGCACCTCTTTGATCTGGTCAGGAGGTAATTAAACCAAGTGATCACATGGGACCAGGCCACAGTTAAAACTACACCATACTTTATATCATTGAAGAAGCATCAAGGAGCATAAATGCTAAATAAGTATTTATTTTGTATAGTTTTATTAGTTTTAAAGATGCTTTATTAAACAAGGAGGAGTCAAAGTGATCAAGATGCAGTATCTGTATGTATTAATTCACCAAAACAGTTACAATTTCTGTGTACAGCAGATATGCACTAAAAATAAACTCTTTTAGAAAGATGCTTTGATGGTTACTGACTATTTTAGAGCCTGGTTCTACAAGTATTTTCAAATGTGTTGCAAACCAAATAGAAGGGAAAGGAATGAGAAAGAAGTAAGGCCTAGAAGTACCAAATCACGGGCCCCCCAGAAGACTGAAGATAAAAGATTCTTTTCCAAGTCATTCAGCCCAGTCAATGTGCAAGATGTAAACTTATAATGCAGCTTTGCAAGAGCGCCTTCACCTTTTTGTCATTAGTTAGCTAACTTGAATTTCCTCGGGGAAGATCAAATTCTTGAATGTGTTTGGAAGCTTATTCTTGCTGTAAGGAAGGGTAAGCTGTCTTTGCCTAAGACTGGAATAGAGGGGATATGGTTAAAGAGTATTCCTCAGTTTGTGAATAACTTCATAAAGTGGTATAGGGTAAAACATTCAGCATCTCAGACTCAAACAAAAATACAGTCAGGAATCATTTTGTAACTTCCTCTTGTTTATATTTCTTAACTTTCTTTGCTTGCTTGTTTGCTTGTGCAGCAAGTTCTAAATCAATTGTTGAGACTGTATAGGATTGCATATCATTCTCTGGCGGCCAAAGGACTGTGGGTCATTAGTTGTTCAGTCTGCGTGGGGACAATAAACTTTGAGAGAGGAATAGAGCTGGGTGATTAACTCTTGCTTCTTTCTAAGAGAACTCATTTATTCACCCTCGTGCCACAGCATCGAGTGCAGTGCTTAGTACCCTAATGTGGGAAATAAACAGTTGTGTTCACAGAACACTGCCCACTCATCGCCAGGAATCCACTGTTGTCGGGTCCAAACACGAATCCCTGCTCTTTAAATACAAACACAACAAGTACCTACCTTTTCTTTCCAACTAAAAACATGATATTCCACTTAAAGGTAAGAAATAAGAGCAGCAGAAGAAGGAGAGCTTGGTGTTTTATTTCGTATTGTTCTGTTTTTTGCTGTTGTTGGAGCTATAGAGACTCTAGAGATGGACTTAACATCTCTAACATGTTAACATAGGTCATTCAGCCCTCAATGTGAAGTGGCAACATTTTAGTTCTTTTTATTTTCCAACATGTTCTCTATGATTATTACACCAAAATATTACACTAGAAAAATTTTAAAACACATAACAGTCTAAAAGAGATAATGAAAGTTCTCTATAATCAGTCAGTCCAGAAATTGCTACTGTTAACAAGGTCCAAATCTTGTGCATATACACAATCACTGCATTGTGTATCTGAAAACACACCCCTACATTTAAAAAACACAGTGAATATGAGTTATTATTATCATTAGTAAATGATAATTAAAATCACGATTCTTATATATGATTTTAACCTGTTAAATTATGTTTTAATATATAAATTATATACAAATTATAATTATTAAATTATTTAATATATAAATTATTATATTCAAATTATATATTCATCATAGTTTACAGACATTCTTATATTTTTGAACAGTTGTATTTATTGTATGTGTTAACATTTTTGTGCATCAGCCTCTCTATTTCTCAGAATATTACTCTAAATATGTAAAAGTAAAAATATCTGCTTAAGATATATCATTTTAAAAGGTCATAATATAAAATCTGAAATTGTCCTGTGTGTGCAATCCATGTTATTTTATCCTAATAATGAGATGACTACATTTTCCTCTAACATTTTTAGGCATATTTGATAGAGGAAAATAATTACACTTTATGGTTTAGCTATGATATGCCACCCTAAAATCTCATTGGGTTGAAGGATTATTGCTAATGGGCTTTGGGAAATAGTGAGACCATGAGGAGTCCGCCTACATCTGTGGATTGTTGCACTGCTGGATTCAAAATTTGATGACAACATTGGGCATATTATTGGGTGCAGCCCCATGGAAGGGAGTGGATTATAATGATGTCACCTTGGGAACTGTATCTAGTCCTTATTCTCTTCCTCTTTGGCTCTCTTCCTGCTGTCTCTGCTTCTTGTTGCTGTGAGATGAGAATCTTTCTTCCACCACACCATTTCACATGATGTTCCTCTCTCAGCACTGGCCTAAAAACAAGGGACCATGGACTAAAACATCTGAAGCCATAAGCCAAAATGCATTTCCTCCTTTCACTTGGTTACATCAAGTGTTTTGTTACCAAACAACAGAGATCTGATTTTTGCAAACTTTTGCTTGTTACGGGAAGGATTTTAAATATTTTGAGGAAGTGGGCTAGAGAAGCCCTAGACCACTATAGGCAAAACTAGATGGGTGGTTCTGGTCAGAGCTCAGAAGACCAGAATGGTGACAGGAAAACAGACAGCAAAGGACAAGCTCATGGAGTTTCAGTTAGGACCATGGACTCCATTGGCTACTGAACTAGAGGTCATGTGTGTGACACTCTGGCAGAAAATTTGCCTATGTGTCAAGAGTTTGTGTGAGAGTAAATTTAAAGGTAGCAGAGTAATGGAGTTGGTAGAAAAAGTATCAAGCCCACTGAATATTCAGACTGGAACTGCTGTTTCTTATCTACAATGGAAATCAGGAACAAAAAGCTGATGTGAAAAGTTTGCAGGTTCATCAGAAAAGAATTACCTGCAAAGTTGGGGCAAAAGAACACAAAGTTGCTGAAAAGATTAGCAATAAAAGCAGCCAAATACTTTGCATCAGGACTATTGGAAAGATGGCTTAAAGATATCTCAGAAATTAGCATTATGCCACCTTGTGCAAGTCAAGGCTATAAAACTATAAAGCTTTCATTTTGGAAGAGAGCCTTGGAACATTTGTTCAAGAACGGCTGGTAGGAAACTGGCTCCTTAGCATTTGTCTCGTGTGTTCAGCCACCCCAGCACTCAGAGACCTATGCAGCCATGGTACAATGGGGCCTGACTATAGTGGAGGTGGCGGCAGATCTTGGTGTTATCCATGTGGTGCTGGTTTTTCAGGCAGGTAGAGTGCAAGAGTTATGGGGTCAGTGAGGCTTCCACCCAGATTTCAATGGATGGCTCATGAAGTTAGGCAGTGTAGCATGAGGCTGTGAGAGAGAAGCCAAAGGTCAATAGACCCAAAAATTTGCAGTTGCCAGATGTGTGGGACATCTGCTTAGGAGTACAACCAGGCCAAGAGAAAAATCCACGTGGTTACAACTGGCAAGGTGATAGTGGTGGGATTGCCCTCTACCTTAGACCTTTGGAACTCACACCTCACCATAACCTGCCCCACTGCTGCATGTGAGGTTCCAAATTTCATGCTGGCCCAATTAAGTCTCTGGATTGCTTTGATTTGAGTCCTTTTGTAGCTCCCTATTCCTTCTTTTGGAACTAGGATGTTTACCCTGTGCCATTTTATGTTGGAAGAATTTCACTTCCTTTTTTATTTTTACAGGGCCTTGTGGTTAAAGAGATTGCCTTGAGTTTCATGGGTGGCAGTAGATTTGGACTTTTTAGCAGTGATGAAACTGCTAAGAGTATGATGACTCTTTCATTTTTCCATTTTTTTTAATTTTAAAGACAAAACATAAAAATAAAAATGAAAATAAACACAGTTTCAAAACAGGCTAATAGGAGAGGAACAATAATTAATACATTCTGTATTGTTATCTTCATAGGAGTTACTCAGAGTACAAGATGTAGGCATGAGATATTGTCCAAACAATATTAGGGCAAACTTTTCAATGAACTAAGAGAAGCTAGTTGTATAACTACCTTTTTTTCCTTTTCCTTTCCTTCCTTCCCCTTTCCCCCATCATAGTTTCTCTTTTGTTTTGAACAGTTTCTTTCCAGCTCATAATAGCTTTTGTGCATTTTGGATCATATTTACTCTCTCAGCTTCTCACACTAGTGAGACAATATGATGTTTACACATGTGGGTCTGATTTACTTCACTTATGAGTATGGTCTTGAGTTGCATCCACTTCCTTATAAGAATCTCAAATTTATCTTTCTTTATGGCTGAACAGTGCTCAGCCATAAAGCACTGTTTATGCTTATATATATAAAATATATATATATAAAATCTTTTTTATCCATTCCTTGG
>NW_004955471.1:10922573-10923859 GCF_000276665.1 Chinchilla lanigera | reverse complement strand
CAACCATGGACTGAACCCTCAGTGAGCCAAAATAAATCTTTCTCCTTTAAGTTATAGGTGTCAGGTATTTTTTTAGTAATATATATTCATGACACATAATATTTGCATTCCTGTTGGGAAATTGGTACATTCACATAACATAATTTAATCATTTCTTATCTTGTTCCCCCTACTCCCTCCCTTTTTGTAATCTCCAAAGATTCTGCCTCCCTGCTCACTACTATCTCTATTTTATTCTTGTGATTGTACTTGGAGTTTCTTATATAAGAGAAACCATTTTATATTTAACTTTCTGTGTCTGCGTTATTTCACTTAGCATTATGTCTTCAAGATTCATCCATTTTTTTGGAAATGACATGAATTCAGTCTTATTCATAGCTGAGTGAAATTCTGTTGTGTATGTATGCCACATTTTTAAATCCATATGTGTGTTGATGGGCATCTACACTGGTTCCAGAGCTTAGCTATTGTGAATTGCACTTTTATAAACCTGGGCTTATATGTATCACTATGCTGACATTAACTTTTTTGAGAACACTGTGTGATGTATAGCTTGGTCAAATAGAATTTTTTATTTAATTTTTGAAGACTCTCCATATTGGTTTCCATAGTGATTATTCCAGTTTATATTTTCACCAACAATATAGAAAAGGATTCCTGTTCTCACACATCCTCACCAGCACTTGTTGCTTCTGTGTTCCTGAGCATTAACCATCCTGACTAGAGTGAGATGGAATCTCAGTATTGTTTTGGTCTCTCTTGGCTAAAAATTTGTTTTGGTCTCTCTTGGCTAAAAATGTTGAACAATTTTTTTCATGTACTTACTAGCCATGTGTACTTCTTTGGAGAAATGTCCATCTAGAAGATTATATATTTTTATTTTAAAGAGAGTAGTAATTGAGAAACAAGCAAACAAACAAAAAATGGAACAGTAGCAGCATACTAGTACAATGAACATAAACAAATCAAAACAAGAACATTCATGGTGATACAGGGTCTCAAGACAAAATAATACAAATCAATAGTGGTTGTTACATTACATATCGCCATCCTCAACTACATTGCTCAGATTACCAGATGTAAGAATGGAAGATTGCTCAAACCATTAAAGAGAATAAATAAATAATTCCTCGATAAAACATTAGAGATAATACAGAGTTTCACTAGACAATATGGTAGGAGTTCACCATTGTAATTCCATTGTATATTATTACCTTCAACTCAGTTGCTCAGACCACCAGATGCAAGCTTGCAAAGTCAATCAGAACATAAAAAATTGTGAGCAT
>NW_004955471.1:10806487-10915831 GCF_000276665.1 Chinchilla lanigera | reverse complement strand
GTGCAGTGTTTTTAATTCTTCTGGAAAGATACCCAGAAGTAGAATAGCTGCATCGAATAGAACCCCTAGTTTTAGTTTTTTAAGGAATGACACAGTTTTCCACAATGGTTGCACCAGTCTATACTCCCGCTAACAGGGGAAAAGGGTTCCTTTTTCCCCAAAGCCCCACCAGCATTTTTTCTAGTCTTTGGTCTTATAATTATTTTCTTTCCATGTTCATTTGCATAGGGCTGCCATTCACTAAAGCTTTCAGTCAAGACTTGATTCCTTGTATTTATATTTCTAGCATGATAAAAGAAACAGTGATAAGTCAACTTACAGATAAGCTGTTGGTCTCTGAGAAATGCTCCTTTGCAGTATGACTATGACAAACTAGTTTACTGATTTATGGTTGACCTATTATGACTATAACTTGGGTTTTGCACACTAAAATGAATAAAGGTTATTTTATTTTTACATAATCTACTCTTTCACACTGTCTCCCTTTAAAAATCACCCACTGAAGTTTCTAACTCAGATATTTCTCTCCCTCTTTCTGTCTCTTTCTCTGCCTATTTAGCCTTAAAACCAAAAATATTCTTGTAAAACTTTAATTAATATTACTTCACCAAATTTCTCATATGGTTTTTATTGGAAAAAATGTCTTAGTTGCTTCTGAACTTTGAATTTTTAATTTCATTGTTTTAAAATATAAAACTATTGATTATTAGACTTGTTACAACCCTCACACCTCAGCCTCCTGAGTATCTGGAAATTTAGGCATGTAGCACCATGTCCAGGCTCTAGTCCATCTGAACAATAACAAATAATGATGAACCTTGGTTTAAACAAAGTGAATCATCCTGCCTCCTGGTAATCACACCACTGAAACAATTTCTTCCCCAGGTTCTACCACACCACTGAATTTCAAAATTAAATTTAAAAATAATCATATTTCAAAGGTTAATAGTCCTAAATTAGAACCTACAAATGTCCCTGTAAGGCAAAGAAGAAAGTAGAGTGAAAGTAGACAAATCTGAAAGACAAAACCTTCTATTATCATTACAGGGGCAAAAACATCTTAACACTTCCCTATCTTGTGCGAGGCCCTGGTTCAGTCTCCAGTGCCAAAATAAATAAGTATATAAATAAATGGAGTAGAAAGTTAAGTTTGTTCAATGAAATAAATATGAGATATGCTGGTCCACAGATGAGCCTTCTTACCATACCCCTTTATTTTCATATAAAGTCTAATATTTGAAAAGTGGCTGTTGTTATAAATTAAATTCTCTCTTTTTATTCTAATATTACATCATATATTTCAAGTTTCTACTTGAACACACGTATGGAAAATAATACATTAGGAAAATCCTATGGATACTGTTTTGGCTTGATACTTAATCACTAAGTTTCATAATAGCTTATGGAATAACAACATTTTGTGAAATGCTGCCTTGTGTATATCTTAAGATGCAGAATTAACAAAGTATATATGTGCATAAATATAAAAAACTATTGACTATATAAGCACTATTATTGAGTCAATAAAATCAGTTGCTTTGTTAATATTAGATTCTATTATTATCTATAATTATCTATAATTATATGACATTCATATAATTATTACATGAATAATATAGGCTGTAGGTTCTAATTTAGGACTATAATAATAATAATATAATAATAATTATATGACTATGAATACACTGGTAGTAAAATTGCAAGACAAAACAATTCATAAAGCCTACAGTTGCTAGACAGAAATCTAAATCAGGATTGAATATTATTCTCCAGCTTCATCAGTAATAAACAAATCAGAAGTGTTTAGGACTCTAAAACACACTAGGTTGCCAGAGGCAACTCATATCAGTGCCATAGTACCTTTTAGACTTTCAAAAAAACCACGGAAACATTCAGTATCTTTGAGACACCATTTGAACCACTCTCTCAATAAGGTTCATGATTCCAACATGAGATTGCAACACATTCTGCCCTATGATGTGATATCTTTGTGAGCCTGCCTTGTCTGCTATTTTCCACAAGAGAAGCCAGACGCAATTAGAAAGCCAGGGTGGAATGCCAAATGAAGCTGGCACTGTCCAGCCAGATTTCAAAGTTTGAGAAGTTGTGCAGTAACCAGCTAAGACAAGTGACCCATAACTAAGTGATTGTGGCTATCTAACAGCAACATGAAATATTTTTCTTTTAATTTATATGTAGCAATTTTCTTCACATGACTGCAAAGTGTTAGGATATTAATAGTCATTAAATCGTATAGACCTAACTACTTGATCAATGAGACTGTCAGAAGATTTGTTTGGCCAGGGGCGCCACTGGAAACATTGCTGAGCTACAAGAGCACTATGAAAGGAGGGCATCTGAAAACCTGTGGAGTCGGGATGTTTGTTCTCTCTTTTTACTTTTATTATTTACTCTTAACTCTGCTCTCACTTTTATAACTGTAGGAAACAAAGTTCATAGGTCAGTGTTGCGATAAAGCTCTTAATGCTACAAGAATTATTTATAAAAGTAAATTTGTGGTCCTGGCTTTAAATACTTCTGATTTGTTTATTACCAATGGAACTTGAGAATAACATTCAATCTGGATTTCGATTTGTAATAAAAGACAATCAAACTTTTTTTTAAAAAAATAGTGAGGTTTCAGTTTCATGAAAACTTCAAAACATAGTTTTAAAACCCTTTGGACTTGACAAACCCAATTGAATATTGCCAGGCACTCTTTTCTTTAATTTTTTAGGTTCTTGTGTATTTGTGGAGAAACTTAATATTTATGTTACTGATTTATTTACACTTAACTCACCGGAATGTTTGCTAACTGCTACATCATTTCATATCTAAAGAGCTTTATAAGAATTTACGGCTGGAATTTTATTTATTTATTTATTTAGAGACAGGCTCTCACTGTGTTGCCCAGGCTGGCCTCCAACTCACAGCAATTCTCCTGCCTCAGCCTCCTGAGTGCTGGGATTACAGGCGTGTGCCACCGCACATAGCTATAAATTTTCCTTGACTATTTCTTCTGTTAACCAGAAATTCTGTTTGTTTATAAATCATGTAGAACAAGAATCTCAAGTTTCACTTTAATTAGATGTAGTTCACACAAAACAACTGGGAGTAAACTAGTGCAATGTTTTCAAACATTTGCCTTATGCTGTGTCTCAGAGCGGCAGATCTGCATTGTGTCCAGTGGAAAATGATTTCAATTGTTACGCAGTTAAATAATAAAATAGTTAAATAAAAGTTAAATAAAAAAATGATGTAGCAGTTAGCAAACATTCCAGTGAGTTAAGTGTAAATAAATCAGTAACATAAATATTAAAATAGTTTATGTATGTTGCCTTTTAGTGGAAATGGTTTTGTTCTGTAAACAAAGTCGAATTCTCATAAGTTTTAAGCTCTCTTCCTGTGAGAGTCTAAGATAGTGTTACTGCTGTCACATTTTACCAGTAATATTCAAGCCAACATAATAGCCTCAGTCACCATATTTTAACGGTAATAAATCCTGCCTATATTCTCAAGAATGTGTCCTGCATTAAACAACAATATATTAAAAAAAAACAAAAACTTTAAAAATGCATTTGATCACATCTACAAAAACAACTGTTCATCACATTGTGTTATTTGGCTTAACTTTTAAAAGTCTGCAGCATAAGGCATACAGCAAAATTACATTTAAAGCAATTAAATACAAGTAATCCTATTTAGATTCAACAGGCGGCTCCCTGAAAATGTAGAGTTCCTTCTGATACACACAGACAGTCTGGCAGCACCAGGACATTCTTCTAGCTGGAACCATTTGAAGTTGCCATTTCTAAGGGGAAAAGTGCTCAATTATTAGCAGTTTCACAAGTTTGAAGCTATATCTTGTCAATATCGAAAGTTCTATCATAGATGAATTTCTTTTTAAGCCAGGCAAAACTATTTATATTTTAAAATAGTCGTTCATATAGTTCTCATAGCTTTCTAAGCCCGACATATCTTAGTGAATCAGGAGAGGGACTTGATGCTTAGTAGGCTGTTTTCATCCGTCACCGAGAATGGCCAGCTTTTGTAGTTATCACCCTAAATCTCAGGGCGCTGAAACATCGGCTTCTCCCGCACTCCTTCCTGTCTTCGCCTCTGCGGTCTTCGCGCTCTGCTGCACAATGATGCTACACTGAAGTTCCTACAGCCGGAAGGAAGGGGCGCAGTGAGGGGCAAACTGGCCCCTCAGACTCCTGCTCGGAGAGTCCGGCAGCTCGCCTCTGCTCAGGTCTCATTGGTCAAAGTACACCACAGGGCCAGTCGCACGACCCTTCTAGGCGTCTTGACCGCGAAAGAGCAGGGTGCTGGTAAACAGCTGTAATAATCACAATACTGAAGCTCTACGTTAGAGCTCTCAGGTGACGTCACATTCGCCAAGGAATCTGAGCCCTAGATAATGCCTGTTGGGACTCCAAATCCACTTAAAGGTCTGTAAAGAAGGTCTGTAAGTTCTCATAAAACTGAGTGCTGGAGATAGAAAGCCTCCTAGAAGAGGCAGTGCGTGGTATGAGAAAAGAATATTTGCTCCACTGTTTGGGTGAACTGTCTGCTCTACAGTCGGATTTAATTAGCACATCGTGCAACAGCGCTGGACCCTATAACCAGGAATCTGATCCGAAGCAGACAGACTCAGCCGATGACGCTTCCTGGAGCCCAAAGCCACTGCGACTGCAGCTTCACATGGTGTTCACTCCAAACAGCCCACTGGCTGATCTGATTCCATCACGGCCAAATACAGCTGGGCGGGGGATGTAGCTCGGTGGTAAAGTACTTGCCTGGAGTGTACCTGGTTCCATCCTCACAACAAAGCGGGAAAATTAGTTTAAGACTGAAAGGGGAGACATAGGCCCATTTGACTATTAAACGGGGTGTGGTGTGCAGTTAGTTGTAAACACTCTCACTCACATTTCTTGTTGAGAAAATTCCTCAAAGAACAAATTCTTACATGGATTAAAAAATATAGAGAATGGGGGCTGGGGATTTAGCTCAGTGGCAAAGCGCCTGCCTGGCAAGCGCAAGGTCCTGAGTTCGGTTCCCGGTACTGGAGAAAAACAAACAAACAAACAAACACAAACCCAAATAAAATATAGAGAATGTAATTCTGCATTACAACAGAAGATAAGTCAGCATGAACAGGATTATTGTTGATGAGTAAAGATTCATACAAAATATGATTTAGGGACAGAACACCAGGTTTCTTTAAACTGGCTAGTAATAATCAGCTTGAAAATTTTGAAATAAACATTAACGATACATTTGAGAATCTCACAAGCATCAATATGGCAATATTCTACTGTTGAGATAATTTTCCAACCATTTTTAATTTCTCCATGGAAAATATTAGATCAGGCCAGCATCAGGATCACTATTTACTTCAATGTGGTTACAAAAGAATGAATCTAGTAAATCCATCCTGAACCCAAGGCATCACATCAGTTCCCTTTAGTATCCAGATGATCTTTGCTTGATTTAAAAGACATCTGAAGTTGCTCTAGGCAGGAAAGCTAGCCCATTCGAAAGGAATTTGAAACTCTTGCTTGGGGAGCACCTAGATGCCATGGCCACGGATAGATTACAAAGTCAGTCCAGTCAGCCCAGGGAAAACTCAGCCCCCACGAACCTGCCTGGAAAACGGTCTCATCAGCTTCATTTGCTCTGGCCTGGTCACACCGACTTTTCTTGCACATTGCTTTTATTTTTAAATATTGTTATTTTACCTTCATGAAAGAGAAAGCACTACAGCAGCATCACGCATCATCTAGGAGCAGACGGGCTACAGCTCAGAGTCCGAGCGCCTGCCTGGTTGCACAGTGCCCTGGAAAGATTACCAGCACTACACAGAAAGAGCCTCGGTTCCTACTAAGTTAAATACTCCTTAATTTTCTTCCGGTGTTTCTGAGCTATATTTCCGTTCTAAACATTAAATGTCATCAGAAATATATCATTAAAGACAACATGAAATGCACAATACAAAATAACCACAGTCTTCTAACTTGCCACAATTGATTAATAGTAACTACAACTTCAACAGTGTTTCCATCACAGTTTAATTCTTTGCAAAGTAAGTTTTTATCATTTTTACGCAAATTGTGCTTTTCCGTGACTGAGTCTCTGCCTACTCCCGAGGCTCAGAAATAGTTCTGCATTCTCTTCATTTCCTTTCAGGTCTGTTCTTGGCCTCTCCCTTTGTGTCATCCTGTTCTCCAGATGGTAGATCCTTGCTTGTGAGCCCTGGCGCAAATATTCCTTTATTAAGGTTTCTAGATCCTTCACGTAATATATATGCTCTTCGCAGTGTTTTATGGAGCTCACTGTAGGGCTCATGGCTTCCATGGCAGGACTGTCTGGAGATAGAATTTCACTTCAAAGGCCTACCTCAATCCCTTCTCATCTGCTGCCTGCAAATCCAATTTCCACACTCCCTCTGAGCAAGAGGTCAAGTCGATGATTTTACCATCTTATTATTATTATTTTCTTATATTCACTTTCCTTTCAATATATTTTTCATGTGCCTCAAGTGCCACGGGCTCTTGGCCAGCATTTTCACATTTACCTGCTGTGTAATTCCCTCTGTTACTGAAAAGATAACCCCTTCCTCCAGCTCTCCCCCCATATTTATAATCCATGCTTTTATGCATTCATTGACTAGTCTGGAACTTGAATTTGGTAAGATCTTCAAAAAGAAATGATTGATCACACAGATAAAGATTGGATACTTGTGTGGACTCATGGTTTATTTCCTGCCACACTGTACTTCAGCTGAGAAAAACTGGTAACTTTGTTATTTGGAAAGATGGCGAAATGATATTTTATGGACTTGATTTGGTTTCCACCTTTTGATATACAACGTTTACCCGCTTTATGCCTGGCTTTCTCCAAAAGGAAGAATTTATGGCATGATTTAATCTTGTCTTTTAACTCCTTAGATTCAATTGTTTAGCAGGAATGGCTAAGGTGTTCTTCCACAAAAGAAAAAGAAAAAATGAGACCCATTCTGCTGCACTTGGACCTAAGAATACCTAGAGATTTTCTGTACTTTGCAAACTAATTCCAACCCTCAATTCTGACCAGGTAAGGGCAGTGAGCCTTCAAAACAGAGATAAACTATTATTTTCATTAATTTCAGCTTTAAGTAATGTTCAACTTATAATGGGAAAACCACTTGACTACTTTCCTTCTAGGAATTCATTTTATTTTAGCCAAGATAAACATTGTATTCTGTGAAGAAATTTCACACTGAAGGTACAGGTCAAAGAACACCTATTTGTTAAATGTTATGGTTCAGACTTGCTAATGAATGTAAATGTAATGTGCTTTTTTTCTTCTTTCCAATTCAACACAATGGCTATTCTTTGATTTAACTCTGTATATCTTAGATAAATGTGCATCTAGTTTAAGCAAATCACAAAATTCTCTGCAGTATCATGCTCACGTGGTATTTGAAATCGCTCCGTCTTTACATGAAACCTCATTCCAGGACGCGGGCAAGACACCCCTCATGCAAGTACAGCCTTTAAACAGAAATAAACAGGATCCTGTTCATAGCTCCAGATGGTATTGCTGAGAGCCACTGCCGCTGCGGAGAACGGCAAGAGCCATCCCAGGTCTTGGCTGTAAGCACGCAGGGTGTCACAGAGGGAGTCATTCTGAGACTCCAGATGCACAGCACCCACAGGAAGCTCCTGATCATTAAGTCGTGCACACAAGCAATATCCAACCGAAAGCAAATAAGAGTTTGAGGACCTTCAGTGTTTTTCCCTTGGAGTGGAAGGAGAGGGTAAGAGCATAAGCAATAATTTAAGGGCTGTTAACAAAGTGAATAACCAGTTTTTACTTGATTTAAATTTATATGACTCATTTTCCTACTGTTAACAATCAGCAAATAAAGATGATAGTTTTTAAAGTTAGAAGACCTAGGCCTGAATACTTACCCTAAAGCCCCCACCAGTCTCCACATATAGATAGAATTTGAACAAATTTGTAGTCATTTTAAACAGCTTCCTTCAAGTGAGAAGGAAATTCCACTTCTTGAACTTTATGTTTTTTAGATATACGCTGTGGGATGAATTTAGATAACACAGGTGAAATTTCCCTGCTATCTATACAGCAGTTTGTTTTACTAATTTGCAATGTGCCTTCTATTGATATCTATTGATATCTTGAAATTATAACTATACTGCATCTCTGTTTCTTACTTGCTGCAGGCTTAATTTTAAGAAGCTTAATTTAAAGATTATTATAGGTTTAGACTTTGCATATATTTTGACTAGTCTCTTTCTCTTGTACTGATACACAGTATCTGAAAATAGCACTTAATGAAGTGAATATATCACAGCATATCAATTCCCCTGTTCATATAATTGTTAATCATTTTCAAGTAATTTCCTTATATCTCATTTTTCATGTAAAAAACTTGAATACTTTAGAATACAGTTGTGCATTACTAGACACAGTATTTTTCTCTGTTTTTTTCCTACCATAAAATGTGTGTATAGAGGAGCAACCAAACACTGGTACTCTGCACCAAAGAAAGATGCTGTGATCTGAATTCTGCACTGTGACATTCACATGTGGGAGCCCTAACACCCAGTGCTACTGTTTTTGGGGATAGGCCCTTTAGAAGATAGGTGAAGTTACGTGGAACCATAAGGGTGGTGCAGTAGCCAAGTATGTTAGCATCCTTCTAAGATGAGACAGCAGAGCGCTGCCTCTTTCTCTTTGTTATTTAAGGACAGCAGAAGGAACAGCTATCTGCCAGCCAGGGAGGGAACCATCACCAGACATAGGGCCTGCTGCCATTGATCTTGGACTAGCACACTTTGGGAGGGTGAGAAATAAACGTCTGTTATTTCAGCCACCATGCACTGTATTTTGTTCAAGTTCAAGGTGCTCGTGCATTTTCTTAAACTGCAACCTTTATTGTGTTCCATTTGATTAGATGCAGAAAAACAACTGCCAAGGAATTCTGAGCCCAAACCATTACAGTCTTGTGACCTTGTTATTTTCATTGACCAGTTTCAGTAATGTGTTGGGATTGTAAGAGTAAATCAAGCTGCTCTGCGTGAAACCAGTCATGGCTCAAATTGGCAAACGCTCAATAGGATCTTTCACCGGGGCATAGGCAGAGTAACAGCATTAGAAACCACTGAAATATGCAATCATTTCCTTTTCCATTAGAGATAGAGCTATAATTATTATCAAGCACTTTTAGCACTATGTTTGCCTAGAAAATAGAAAAGAACAACATTGCTGACAGTGTTGCAAGCCCATTAACGAGCTTTTCTTAGAAACTGGCTTCTTTCAAGGTGATCAGCCATGTCTCCCATGATGATTTAAGCACGGCCCTTTAAAGCTTAAAGTCAAAGCCAGGAGGTGTACTATAAATCACTGAAATGTAAGATGCCTTCAATTGCATATTAGTGGTTTGGGAAAAAAATGACATGCTTATTCCCTCTGCTTTGGAAAACCTAAGAGCTCCTTCTGTTTTCCTTCTGGATTGTATTTCTTCTGTTGGCTTTTGCCCTGGTAGGCAATGACATACACAAATCATCCGCTGTGGACCAAGAATTACTCTAGGTGGGGAAGACATACAAACATGGGTGATGTCATAGACTAGACCTATGTCTTAGAAAAAGATGATGGGGGTGTTTTTATTTTGTTTGACTATATTTTGATTTAAGGATTCTATCTTCCATACATAGCATAGCAAAAGCCATGACTTATGAATATTGATGAATTCTATGTACCCAGCAGTTAAAAATACACTTTTCATGCATTCTTTTTTATTCTTCACAAGTTTTACAGGTTAATAGCAAGGACGCCACAATTCCAAAAAAAGGAACTGAGACAGAATTGCACAAGTAACTTTTTCTCAGAAACACTGCTTATTAACAGTGGTGGTCAGACTTAAATAGTGAGTTTATCTAGCTCCAATATCCATGTTAACTAGCTTCTTTTTTTCTTTTCTAGGAAAAACAAAATATTTTCTAGTAAAACAATAAGATAATAGCACTGCTTAATGCACTGTGCATTGTCATCTTCAAATCAGTTGCTCAGAGTACGAGACATAAACCCTCAGATGATAGACTCTGTACGGAAACTGGCATCTTCACTCATACCAACTAAAAAGAGTAAGCACTGTGTCATGAGATTTCAAACAGGTCTGTGGAGTATGGCAAAATACATTTATAATTGGTGTAAAATTAACGGGAGGCAACACAAACAAAAACTAATTTATCCTGCTATCTGCACTGTTGTCTTCACCTCAAGCATGCGTACTTTTTGGCATTGTTAGCACTGTGTAATCATGGGGGAGCAAGCTGCAAACGTGATAGGTCAGATCCACAAATACTGGCCCAGGCTAGCTGATGAAATACTTTGACTCTGGTGAGCAAATTGGTTTCGAGGAAGTTATTACAGGGGCCAAAGAGAAGGAACCTGGTTTCCCAGTAGATGGCAGCAAAAGGAAAACACCAGAAGGCTGTGTGCTAGAAGCTGACCCGCTGGGGAGAATCTGAATCAGACAAGGAACACTCGGGACCAAAAGGACGTGACACCTGAGACATTCCTCTTCAGTGACCTGGCTGAACAAGGAGACAAACAAGATCTAACCGGAAAATGAGGGAGCAAATTCTCGCTATCACAGGGCCTGTGTGGACCCGATGTGGGTACCGATTGCAGATCAGACTGGAGGCCATCCTCTGAAGTCCCACGTTCAGGAGCAGAGAAGACGCCTATGCACCTGGAAACACGGCCAATTAATAGAAAGTTGTAACTGACTGAATAAGTCTTTCCATAACAGAAATCAAGGGATAGCTACGTAGCAAAGTGTCTTAGTTACTTTCTTCGTTGCAGGGACAAAACACCTCACACCCACAATTTAAGTAAGAGGAGTTTTATTTCAGCTCACAGTTTGCAGAGGTTTCAGTTCTTAGCTGGCTGGCTCCAAGGCAGGGCGGCATGGCAGTGGGGCACAGCAGAGGAGGCTTGCTTATTGCAGGGCAGCAGGAAGCAGAGGGAGAGAGAGAGAAAAAAAAGAGAGAGAGAAAGAAAGAGAGAGGGAAGGAGGGAGGGAGGGGGCAGGGAGAGAGAAAGCTGGAGGGGGAGGGAGGGGGAGAGAGAGAGAGAGAGAGAGAGAGAGAGAGAGAGAGAGAGAGAGAGAAATCAAGGGAGAAGGAGGGAAAGGAATCACCCTAGGCTATGCCCCAGTGACCACCTCGTGCAGCCAGATGTCAGCCTCCAGTCACACTTAGCTATGGACTGGTCAGTCGGCTAACCCACTGAAGAGTATCACACTCCTGTGATCCAATCATTCCTCAAAAGCCCTGCCCATGAGCACACAAGGCTTTAGGGGGACATCCAGATAGAATGATCACACAAAACCCATAATTTACTTCCTTGCTTTACTTCCTCTTTAAATTTCCAAGTCTTCCCTCTCTGCTCCAGCCAAGTTTTACATCTATGCTGTTGCAAACACATTTGGTTAGAATAAAAGTTCTAACCTCTCCTTCATTTCCACTTGTGTAGTGCAATACCCTTCCACGTTTTGTGGATTTCTTCCCTCAGTCTTCAAGTCCTTCTTTTACCACTTTCTTCTTTTGCATCAGTTTGCAATTTGGGTCAGCAACTGGATGTCCCAGGAGATCCTATTGTAACTGTCGATGAATAGAGAAATTTAGATACAACGTGTCCTGTTATGCTAGACACCTAAGTGAAACAGAAATTAATAGGCAGTCAGAGAGGGTCTGGACTCACAAGGGAGCCCATACAGAACATGAAGACATCAAAGCTGTGGCAGAAGGTGAATCTGAGGAGGGTCGGGCCTCAAGGAGGAGACCAATAACCAGGCTACAAGTCTCCCAAGAGATAAAGAGCAGCTAATTACACTGTAGTTAGCATGCCCTGGTGCAGTGAGCCCAGGTAGGCATCAGACACGTGGGTAAGTGACCAGAACATCCCTTTCCAGGAATGCCTTTGTTCTTTCTAAGAGCAGAAGTTATAGCTAGACTAAAGTTACTGATGTGCACCACACACCCTTGCTATGTGCCTCATTTCCCTGCTGGATCAGTGTCAGCAGACCAACTCTATTCGTACTCCTACAGGTGGATTGTAATTGGACCCACATTGTATCAACACTGTGATTTTGTGTATAAAATATCCTGGGAGAAAGACCCTGCACAGCAATCTACTTTAGGGGCTTCTCCTTCTCTTAGGAGATTTCCAGCCACAAAACTTGCCTACTCTTCACCTCGTTTGTCCTTGAAATTCATTCTTTGCTATTGTGGGGACATCAACTTGACACATTGGACATCTAACAGGTGGGGAGTTATGTGTTTCAAATACTGTTTCAAATACTGCTAGTTCTATGGCAAAGAAATTTGGTTACGTCTATAACTCATTGAAACCCCTTTCTACTGCATTACAGGAAACTTCCAAAATGTCAGGAGATGCACTCTTAGCCAAAAGTGTAATCTTAAAGAATGAAAATGACCTATGTTTTCAGAAAATCCCTAGCAAGATAAAACTTTGAGTCTCTATTCTTTCTTCTTTAGGTTGATAGGTGGGAGGGTTTCACAGTAAGAAAGAGACAGAAAAGCCATGCTTTTCGCTCCATCAATTTAACATTTTTCTCTTGTTCCATTTTTAAATGTTCTGAGTAAGTAAGCACAATTGAGAAATGAGACATAACTAATCTAATCCTACCTGGCAAGGTATATGCTAAGTGTATCACCATGTGAAATGTTCAGTTCTGCAGGGCTAACGTATATATTAACTGTGATGACGGATTTTATCAATGCCAATGATTTTAAGGAAGCCCAGGCTTCTGAATTCCACATTTTCTCCACATCAGTGATTTCAGTCTGCTTATTTCCTTGTTTGTCTTTTGGAGAGGCTTCAAATTTCCTCATCATAACCACTAAATAGATACTAAATTCACTATGTAGTAATTTTAATATTTCAAAATAGTGTTTGAGTACTTTGCTGTAACCTTATGAGAAACTCGAAAGGTAACGTGAGTTATTTTTGAAAAAAAAAAATTACTGACAAGCCCACGTTGGTCCTTTTAACAAATTATCTTTTACTTGTTTTTGATTATTTGCTGTGTTGAAGTGAAACAGTGTAGAACATCGACTATATTCATCTCTCTCATGGGCAACGCACATTCTGTGGTTGAAATAATTGATTTTAAATCTAAACAAAAAATATTTCTCATACCTTACAATAGCCAAAAAGAATTTTTTTTGAAAAAATAAGGGCCAAGCAGAGAATATTTCAGCAGTGTGAGGCATCTGACCTGGATGGCAACCAATGAACTCTTCCTGGTAGGATATAAGGAAACATTTTGTCTATGTTCCAGAAATCTTTATTTACAGAGTCAGGGAACAGGCCAGATTCCATACTTAGACTATAGATTACTTTTCACATTAAATAATTGCTCATGCCTCCACGGGCAGTTGTATACCTTTTATTACCACTGGCAAAGTTGCATGTATCTGTTCTCCTGACATCTTGTCAGGTTCATGTAGCTGTCTGTAATCATCTGACTTACTCCTTTCTTTCAGTTTTACAGATAACAGTGTTTGGTTAGGGGATAGTTAAGTGATTAGAGGGACAAAACTTCATATCCCAATAACAGTTTCTTCTCTCTCACCAATTTTCTATGTAGAACAGTCTCATGATAGAGCAACATTATTCATGGAGTGATGAAATTCCATTTAGAAAGAATTTAAAAGTCTTTTAGTATAAGGTCCTATTTTGAAAATGAGGATTTGGGGATAAAGAAATTAAGTTTTCCCAACAGAAGAGAACCAAATAATCCTCAGAGTTGAAGTCAAGCCTTCTACCTCTTTGGTACATTGCGGTTCCCACATTTTCAACAACATGCTGAGTATCCGTCATCGTCACCTGATACACAGGCTGATGGGCGTGAGGTGCACAAATAAAGCAGCCTAACGCTCTAGCTGATGTGAAGATGCAATCAATGCTGGCTTCACTCCTCTGCCATGCTCTGAAACTGACTCACATTAAACTTGGATTTCCCACAGCCTTGCCAAGATGTTGCCAAATACCGACCAAACACAAAATGCTGTTATAAGACCTCGTGTCTGAAGGACAGGACAAGGAGAATTTCCACTGTCCTTTGTAGTAATGGAGGCTGCACATTCGCATCTTAAGGAAAAGTAAACCTCTAACCAGAAGCTTCAGAGAAAATAACCACCCAGCTCCAATCTGCATGTCAAAGAGTTGCACAGCTTGTGGACAATGAGGTGGATCTTTTGGAAAAATGAATTGGTGAGTTTTGATGACGGAGTCTGGTGTTGGTGTGGGGTATGTGTGTGTGTGTGCATGCATGTGCGTGTGTGAATACGTTTTCTTCTGAGAGCTACTGGAGCAGTGTGTGTGGAATGTGGTCCTCAGAAGGGTACCGTGATCTGGATGTGAGGTTGCTAGGCAACTTTCCCTATTGTCTTAAACAAACTGCTCGGAGCTGGCAGCAGCTGTTAGAGTTCCTGGCTCTTAAGAATAACAGAGCTGAAAACACAAAGAACAAAGGTCTTCCACAATAAATGGCAATAAATAACCGGAACTTCCAATGCCAGTCAATGCAGGCACTTGGATGTTAAAGCAATTAATAAGGTTAACAAATATAAGAGGTCATTTGAATTCTCTTTGTTGTCAAATACTTCTCCCCAGACACTTTCATTTACATGGTAAGACCTTCTGAAAAGAGAATCCTGTGCTGGGATTCTGATAAATTATTCCTCCAAAATCACCATCTTCTATGATTCATGGAAAATTTCACCTTATGGAAAACAGTATAAACTTTATCTTGAATAAATTTTATGTACCTTGTACAGACACAAAGTCTATCACTTATGTTAAAAACAATTCACTCCATCATATCACCCAAGTATACCCTGTCTTTTCCCCTTGTAGGCCTACCCAGGCTTTCTTCCTCTCCCTTGTTATCATGAGGTGGCAGTGTGCAATGACTAAATAAAGCCACACACACACTCATACACTCTCTCTCTCTCACACACACACACACACACACACTCATACACACATAGCTGAGGCCCTATATATCTTGTGAAATCTGAATAATCTCTATGGGTTGCACCAATGTCGATTTCCTGGCCACGAGTGGGAGAGTGACACTGGAAGAGGTCATAATCTCACCACTTTGTACACTGCCTTGCAATCTTCTGTACATCTGGAATTATTTCAAAATAAAAAGTTAAGAGAACCAAATACTTTTTAATGTTTCAAAATTAAAGCTCTAGCTCAGAGTAACGAACCATAGTCCTATGGGTTTAATCTCTGCTAGGTGCAAATGACTTTCTTTTCTTTTCTTTTCTTTTCTTTTTTTTTATGATTTTCTTTCCTTCAACTGATTGTGCTTTAACATCCAATTCAAAATAATTTGATAGTAGAAACCTGGACATTTTTTGGCAAACTTTTTGTATATTGTCAATATTGAAGGGTTTTAAAAATTTATTTGAGAATCCAACAGCATTGTGAAATTTAATGTCAAAGAATCTTCTAGAGGGGATTGAGGTTTAAGATTTTCTCCAACCAGAACACATTTCTTCGGAGCAACATTCTTTGAGGCAGTGTTTCTAAAACCCTATGTATATATGTGTATGTGTTCCAGCTGTTTATTTTGAACTAAATACAGACTTAGCAGAAATTCCAAGGATGGTACACAGAGGTTCCACACCTTTTCACTGAATTTTCCCCATGCTCACAACTATGCACACTACTTAATATCAAAACTAGGAATCTACATTGGTGCAATGTGTAAGCGAGTTCTATGCTACTGTCACACACACAGTTGTGTCTGGCTGTCCATGATGAACTGGTGCCTCCCCTGCTCCAGTCGCTATGTAAAATGGTTTACGGCATCATATAACCTATTCACATTCTCCCGTGTACTTTAAATTGTCTCTACTTATTCAATCCAATAAAATGTAAATACGACATAATGCTGGGTACAGTAGTTGTATTGCACTGTTTATGAAATAATAGCAAGGGGCCAGGGACATAGCTCAGCGACACAAGCGCCTGCCTGGCAAGCACAAGGTCCTGAGTTCGATTCCTGGTACCAAAAAAATAAAAGGTTCAGAAATGATAGCAAGGAAGGAAAAGCCTGTGAGTGCTCAATGAAGACCACTGTTTTTCCTGGAGTGTTTTTCATTCACAGTTGTTGAATCTGAAGTTGCAGACCCAGCTTACAGAGGAGCACACTGCAGATGCTTCTGGCCGTCACCTCCTTCAAGATTCAGCAGTGTTCTACACTACGGAGATTTACTGGCATCACCATTTCTCCACTCGCCTGAGGTCTAGAAACTTAACCATCTCCAAGCTGCTTACGGCTCCACTAGTTATAACATTTTGGGCTTAAATCTTCTGCTATGCACATGGACATCCACTTTGCAAAAGGATGTTTCTCTCTACTTGAAAACACTCAAGAGGAAAATGAAAATGTATTGACATTGCCTTTTCCTGCTTAGTCATCTAAGATACTTCCTTTATAATTTCCTTTGTGTTTAAAGAATTTCTTCTTAGCATTCCTTTAGTGCAGGAGTCCGTAAACTCCCTGCCTTCTTAGGAACCAGGCCGCGCTGAAGGGGTGCGCAGGGCCAGGGCCGCAGGAATCTTCGTGTGTACTTGCAGCCTGTAGCCTGAACTCCGCCCTTCTCAGATCAGTAGGGCACTGGATTCTCCAGACCACAAACCCCAATGTGACCAGCAGAGTCCAAGGATCTTGTTCCGCATCTTGTGAATCATCCTGAGACCATTCCTCAGCTGTCAGTGGAAAACTCATCTTCTGTGAAGCTAGCCCTGGTGCCAAAAAGTGTTGGGGCCTGGTTGCTTTATTGTAGGTTCACAGGAGATAAATTCCTAGGTGTTTTTCCTTGTTGTTATTATTTTCTAAATCTGAGAATATCTTTTTTATTCCTGAGCAACTTTCTGCTGGACATAAGATTCAGCAAATCCAGCAATTCCTCTTTTTTTTGGCACTTCAGAACTGCTGTACAGTTTTCTGCCTCCATTTTTAATTAAAAAATACTGTGCTATTTTGATTAGCTTTTTCCTCTGTCATCTCTCCTGCTCTTTCAAAGTTATTTCTTTTTCTTTAATTTTCTGAAACATTTTATCATGATATACTTTAGTGTGACTATCTTATTATTTAATGATATCTATATTTACTCTTTTTTTTTGGTACCGTGAATCTCAGAACCTTGCACTTGACCGGCAGGCGCTGTGCCACTGAGCTTTATCCCCAGCCTTATTTTACTTTTAGATGTTATTCGTGAGCTCCAAACATATAGCAAGTGAAAGTCCTTCAGATGTCTATGTTCAAGAGGCATACCTTAGATTACAAAACTCAGACTTTATCAATTTACTTATACTGTAACTCCAGACTTACAGTCTTTAAATCAATTTTTTTACAATGTTTTTATGCAACTAGAAATTTAGCATAAAAGGCTACATAGCTTTGTTATTAGCAACAGTAATATGAGGACTTTGTTCCCTGAGGTTCTTTGGTCTCTTCCCAACTAAACCAGCAACTCCCTGTGCAGAGGAGTATGGGGTTTGTGTAATCTTCACCCTTCCTGCCCTCCCACAACTCCTGAAAGTTAAATAGACCATGTAGGTTTTTTTTCCCCATACACTGTGGAGAAATTTCATGTGAATGATAGCACATAAACTTGTTTATAAAAGTCTTTTTGAATTATTCAGGTTTAAATGGTGGAAGAATAAGACGAAAAGGTTGTGATAAAAAGTACAAACTATCTGAAATTTAAAAATTATTCTCCTTGCAGAAAAGTCTTATTATAAACACAAATAATGACTCAAACTGCGAGCCAGTGTTACAAAGTTCAGTTAAAGCAGAAAATGTGCTCATTAATTAGTACTCAGGCAGTTTCACAATTATTGCAGAACTGTAAGAACATTCCCACAAATGGTGAGGAAGAAGAACATTTTGAATTTAGTCAATAAGAAAGAACTTCAACACAAGTAAGCACAATGCTAATATTTGCTGTTAGACTCTTGTGCAATGTCTGGACACACACATCCTCTTCAACTGATAATAGAGAATCTCACTATTAATATTAATCATTTACCTGAATGTTCAGATACAATTTTGTAGAGCCTTCTAGTGATCTCAGCCAATGAACTTTGAAACACTCTGGCCTAAGTTTAAGAAGCTGATACTCTCTCTTTTTAAGATTTGTAAGAGTCTAAAACATTGTTAAACGTTTACTTTAGATGAATTGCAAGCCTATCTTTTTTGTATTTTCTATATTTTCTTTGCCGTTGGCATGGGGGAGAGGAGACAGAACAGATCTAAATGCCACGTGCCAGGCAGGCACTGCTTTAAGTAGGACCTGAACGACAAGTCATTTCATCCTCAAAGTTGGTTGGTGTGGGGTAGTGGGACATTAATTTACAAGCTGAGGAACTGAGATACCAAGGGATGCTCAGAGTAATAGAACAACTTTTATCTTTTTGGTTTTTTTGTTTTGGTTTTTTTCTGGTACCGGGAACCGAACTGACGACCTTGCGCTTGCCAGGCAGGCACTTTGCCCCTGAGCTAAATCCCCAGCCCCTGGAACAACTTTTAAATTCATATGTCTGAGTCCAAGCCTCACGCATTCTGCTCCCACACTGCAGAGACTGAAATAAATGTAAACTTCGGGCCTGGGAGAGCACATGGCTCCAACCTGAGCGTTACTACTCTTATGTGATCCTGAGCAATTTAATATTGCATGCCCATACTTTTAAAATGGAGACTAAAAATACCCAACCAAAAAATTATTGTAAACTTTACAGACATAGTCATAAAACTGTTGGTATCATCTGAAAGTAAAGAAATAATAGTTATCATTACGTTGATATAACATTTTCCTTTTAAAAATGCAAAGTTGTCGTGTATTTTTCTTTTTCAATGTGATCAATGTATTTTTCAAATATTGTCGCTTTCTTTTCCTTCTCAGCAGGTCTTCCTGCGTTCCTGCCTGCCCCTCACTCTCTGTCTGCGTTTTTATATCTTTGTTCCCAGGTCCTTCTTGACATTTGCACTTCATGCCTTATAAGCAGCACTGCTGTATCAGCCCCATCTGAGATACCTGCCAGATGTTGAGCTCATTCATCACTTTCCTGTCCGTTCCTGTTGTTTTCTCTGTCTGGAAGGCGTCTACCCAGCCTCCTGTCTACCCATTCAAATGTTCAGAACTAAAGGCTTAGTAGAAACACTGTCTATTGACAAAGATCCCTGTGTGTTCTATCTGACAGATAACTCACTGCAGTCCTGCAAAGATCAACAGAAGGCCGGTTAAGCTCCATTACCAGGGACAATTGTCCTTCCTCCTGTTCGCTTTTAACTTGTCTGTACTGCCAGTCATATCATGGCTTGTTGTGCTATTTACCCAGTATCAAGAACTCTGAGCCTAAAACTCTGTCCATTTGAAAATATTTCAAAGCATGCTGATTAGTCTGTGACTTAACATTAGTTTAAATACATGCCCATTTTCCAGTCTTTTTTATCCTATATATCTTAATTTTTGTGTGTACCATATTGCAAACCTAAAATAAAATTTTAATTAATTATGTATGTGTGTCACACACAAAAATCCCACAGAAGGAATTTCTTATGAAATCATTGAAAAATAGAGAAAATAACATGAATCTTAACTTGCCTATAAATAATTATCCATGATTATTTCAATATTTGAATTTAATTACACTGTATTTTCTATGGAATTTATACTTGTTTTAGTAGGTTTGGAACTCATTGAAATATAATTTTATGTTATACTATTGAAACTGTATTTTCACATCACTAAATGTTTTTGAAAATATAATTAGTATGTTCATAATATAAGAATGTGTCCCAATTTAGTTGAAGTGTTCCCATATACATGAACATTTATGATGTTTAATCATAAGCACATTTCTAGTATAGTAAGTAGAATTTTTAAAAACATCTGAATTGTTAAATCTTTAACAGCATATTGCTAATATAAATTAATGAAAATGAGTTTGTATTCAAATGTCATGCATGCTGACAGTTATTAATATGCATATTTACAAAGTTATCAATCCTTGTCCCTGGAATTCTCAAGTGGTTTCTCTGCTTGGTGGCCTATCATGGGCACTGGAATTCTTTTTATTCTTACACCATATTCTTCTCTATGAAAAACTTCAACATTTTTGTAAGATGTATCAAAAAGTGAATGAATGCATAAATGAGTACATTTCACAGTTAAAATATATTTCTGCCTTTACAATCAGACGTGCATGATTTATCTATTACATTATTTTGCCATTTTTTTCTACTCAGAGTTCATCTTGTAAATCTTCTTTTAATATTGGTATTATATTTGTCTCTTGAAATAGGCTGGAAAACTTTCCTTTAAGAAACAAATTTTCCAGTGTATACATAATTTTCCCTTTCTTTCTTTTCTCTTTTCCCTCATCCCAGTTGTTCTTTCCTTTTGAGCAGTTTCCTTTTGTTTCACAATATCTATTATACGCCTAGATTTTATTCACCCTTTCAGGTTCTTACACTAGTGAGCCAATATGGTGTTTACACATGCAGGTCTGATTTATTTCACTTATGAGTATGGTCTCTAGTTGTGACCATTTACCTATAAAAGCCTTGAGTTTATCTTTCTTCATAGCTGAGTAATATATCCTACATGTCCATATTTGTTTATCTCAGTAACCAATTTGAAGGTATCACTATGTAATACAACAACCATTGTTAATTTCCTATCACCTCGCCTGAAATTCTGTATTGCTTGTATTGTTTTTGTGTTGTTTTGTAAGTGTACGTGTGTTTGTTAATGTTTTTGTTCTTTTACCTGTAAAATAAAAATAAAAAGAAACATTTTCTAAATACTATATTTTTTATTATACTTGTAGGGATATAGTTAGCTGTTTTATACAATTGTTGACATCTAGGCTTTATACATAAGGAAGAATGGGAAGGAAAGGAGAAAAGAGAAATAGATGGTGAGACAGAGGGAAAGGAGTGAGGGAAGGAGAAGAGGGAAGAAGGGATAGAAAAATTTATCATGAAGCAATGTAATGACTGCGGGAAGATTATAAATGATCACA
Source organism: Chinchilla lanigera (assembly GCF_000276665.1). NCBI lineage: Eukaryota > Metazoa > Chordata > Mammalia > Rodentia > Chinchillidae > Chinchilla > Chinchilla lanigera. Next base: position 10,894,675 of record NW_004955471.1, on the reverse strand, counting down.
GTCTTTCTTGTTCAGTCATCGGCATTAGCATCATGGCAACTAAAAATTATCTTTGCCGGGGATGGGGATTTAGCTCAGCAGCAAAAGCACCTGCCTGGCAAGCACGAGGTCATGAGTTCAGTTCCCGGTACCAGAGAAAAACCAAAAAATAAAATAAAATAAAATAAAAAAAATAAAAAAATAAAAATAAAAATTATCTTTGCCTACTACTCCTTCTCTGAGAGCATCAGACAGTGAACGTCATCTAAAATTCTTAACAAAATTCTGTTCATAACATCTTACATGTCACACTTCAGGACCTTGAATCCCCAGTGCTTTTGAAAAACCTGACAGCAAGATCACTCAGAGCAAGATCACAGAGAACACTTTACTCAGTCAGGGGAAAAGCATAGGAATGCAAGAATGAGTGCAGGCAAAGAGCATGTGGCACATGCCTATAATCCCACTACTGTGGGAGGCTGAGGCAGGGGGATCATAAATTTGGTCCCAGCCTGAGCAATTTAGTACTATATTTTGCAACTATGTCCCAAAGTAGAACATTCTAGAATGGGCTATAAATATAGCGCTTTGTGAGGGCTCTGGGTTCAAGCTCCAGTACAGCCTAAAGCTAAAAAAAAAAAAAAAAAAAAGTGAAGAGTCAAATGGCGGGAAGGCTTTGAGGAGAATGAGCCAAAATTTGGTCATGCTAAACCAAGAGGAGTAATTTGGGGTGAAATAAACAAGCAGGGTAAAATGACTGCTCTGAGGGCTGAGACTGTGTATATTTCTTTCCCACTCAAAAGAGCCACAAATCTTCAGAGAAAGAAACAACTTCAAACTGGGGGTAGGAAACACATGAAGAGGGACTGAATGAACTTCATCAACCAGGGAGTAAAGAGCACTTCCAAGCCATCAAGATCGTACCTAGAGTTCACAGAAGCAACAGAAAACGATCCCCCTGGGCCAGAAAGAGGCATGTGGTGTGCTGACAGTGAACACTGGCAGCTGGAGCTTCAGGTTTGGAATTCAGTTGGCCCTGGTTTCCAGTATGTGACCTGTCACCCAATCACTTCCCAGGTTCTACAACAAGCTTCTCTGAAATCACTTGCTCGACTGTGCTCTACCTCTGGCCTTGACATCCACCGTCATCTTAAGAGATGCTTCAAACCCGCAGACACGTGTATGCTAGCCTCCCATGGTTAATCCTATGAAATCTGGATTGCAGATTTATTCTTTACATCTTGATAAGAAAACACGCTTTTGGATCCCCGTGAGCACACATTCTGCTCTGTCAGACAGAAATAATATTGAAAGATTTGGTTCTTCTTGAATGAAGACCTTCTGTCTTGTTCCAATTTCATTTCTTCTCATGCACTCCTTCTAATAACTTGTTTGACTAAAAAGAGTAGAAAGACTTGAGAATTTGCATATGCCCTAGGAAATAATTTTTTGTGTGATTTACATTTGAAGGGAGAATTATGTCATTTTCAGTCTTGTAAGTTGGACAGCAGCCTCCGTTAAAATGTCTTAGGCACAGCAGCGTGTGGGGATCACTGCCCCTTACATCTGGTCTGGTCTTCAAACCTTCTGTCCTCCATTGTTTGAGAGCATATTGGGACACATAGCACTAAAATCTGATTTGAAGATATTCACCATACAAGGGTAAAGAGAGAGGAAGGGCATAGTACTGCATGAGGAAGACAATGTAGAACAGAGGTAATGCTTGATACAGGTTTAAATACTGTTCTAACTGCAACCTTCCTGTAGCATGTAATTTTGAGTATGCCCTTTTATCTTTAAAATTGCATAATTGGAGAATATAATATAGCAAACCTCTGTGGATAAATTTTGTGTTTTTTTTTTTTATAGCTGAAGCAAACCATCCTACATACTGATTTTATGTCAACTTATTTTATGTCCTTGGATGGAAGGACATCATTTAGAAAAGAAAAGACCATAAAGCATTTGTGAGTTTCAATACGTATTTTTAATGCAAAACTTGTATTCTAAAATGTCATGTTTAATGGCTTCAAAATAGAACATTACCTTTTGAAAATGGAATTCTCTGTATTTTACAGTTTATTCCACGCCCACAAGAATACCTTTAACACTGGATTATGTAATAATCTAGCACTGGTACAAACCACTTAATTCTGCAAGTATTTCTCCAACTTCATTGTGCCTAACTCTCACCCGGGAACTGGTTAAAAGTGCAAATTCCTAGGCTCCACCCAGAGATCGCAGTTCAGTAGACTTGGGTGGAGCAAGTTGTCTACACTATTAATTTGCAACCACGTAATTCTGATGCCGGGACCATGTAGCAGCTTGTGGTTTGGATCTGAACTGTGCCCTGAGGGCCTTATGCTGGGGGCTTGGCTGCCCTCTGCTTGGCTTTTGGGGAAAGAGTCCATGACAAGGGCTGTCGCAATGATTAACCCATGGAGGAGGAAGTCCTAGCTCAATGGGCTTGTTAGGAAGTGAGCCTAATTGGGTCAGGCCAGCCCTCAGGGCGTAGTCTTGGGACCTGCATCTGGTCCCCAGCCCCTCCCGTCTGCCTCTCTCACTGCATCTCCTTCCTGGGTGCATGAGGGAGCAGCTCTGCTCCACCACGCCCTTTCCCCCATGATGCTTTGCGTCAGTAGAGGTTCCCACGGTGGAGCCAGTTGAACATGAACTGACCCCTCTGAAACTGCCGAGCCAGAATTAGTCTTTCCCACACTATGTTGTAGTCTCAGGGATTTTCTCACCAGAATGAAAAGCTCACACACATCCCCTAAAAATTATAGCTGAATCCCCGTTTGCAATTTCTTTTCACAATAATTTCATCAAACGCCAAAGCTAAGATTTAAAGACTTACATGCAGAAGCAGAACAGCATTCTTCACACGCTAACACTTGCCTGCATTTAATTTATAAGAGTATAAATCCTCAACTTTGGCCGTCAAACTTTATCTTTTTGGTTCACCTTACATTGCTGTGAAGAGAAAAAACAGGTTGAACAGAATGCATTTATAGTGACCTCGTCAATTTCATTACCAATTAACTGGATGACCCAGTGGATTGCAATAAGGAAATATGTAGGCACCTCCCACCCACCTCTAGGCTTCCCCTAGATCCCCCATCATCTCTGCATTAGGTAGTTGGCAAAAGCTGTATCCTGGAGCAAAACATTATCCTGCTGGATTCTACTGCTAGAGACCTATGTTATCATAATATGTGGTGCAATTTCTCCTGGCTGTGACCAGTACAACTTGACCTCACCTTGCAGTGGTTTTGCTGCTGTTTGACTTCTGAGGTGTACATTCTGTTATCAGGACCCCACTCAGACATGGAGACACGGCCTGCTCCCCAGTCCTCTATCTGATGTGCCACCTCCAGACCAGACACACTCCACCCCCAGCATTTTACAAACATGATTCTGAATCAATACAGGCTAAAGTAAAAAACCCACATGCTTTGTGTTTCTATGTTAAAAATTCTGATATTAAAAGTATCTTCCAGTAGAAGTAGAAAAGTCTTGTTTTTAAAATATACAAAAGTATCCTCACAACATTATAATACATTGCCAGGCAGGGTGGCTCACACCTGTAATCCCAGCACTCGGGAGGCTGAGGCAGGAGGATCATTGCAAGTTCGAGGTGAGCCTGGGCTACAAAGTGAGCTCCAGGCCAGCCTGAACTACATAGTGAGACCCTGTCTCAAAAAGACAAAAAAAAAAAATAATTGCACCTTTGCCAGTGCTGAAAAAATCTGACTCAATTACATAATTCATAACCTTCAGATTAAAACAAACCAATTTTTGACAGAAATGCAAACATTCTTGGTATCAAATGAAAAAGAAAGAGCACAAAGAAAGACAAGAGATGTAAACTACTTGCTTTACATGATTGAGAACCCACTACATCTAGACCTAATTGTCCAAAATCAATCCACTGCATTTAAAAACACCTGATATATAGACATACATAAGACAATTTTGTAGCTGGAATGAGTTCCCTCACTGCTTCATTTTATAGATACATGTCTACAGTAAAAGTTTGTTCTTCTCTTACTGTTGGTTCTCATTTATATGAATCCATAATTGTTCTTCTTTTAGATTTTCAAGTGGCAGAATTTTCTTTTCAGGAAATTCCAGTGCTAAATTGAAAACACATCCTCCCACAGCCAGATGTGCTAAGATTCAAGAAGAAAGCTATCACTGAGCTGTCAGTCAAAACAAGGTGCCAAAAAGAAGGAACCCAAAATGTCTATCATTTCATCATAGTTGCTACAAAAGTCCAGTCCTACCAACATATTTATGTTAAGTGAGATTGCCATTTATTACAAAAGTTTAAACCACCCAGAGTGTTTATTTTATGACAATAGTCAAAATAAACTATTGATTGTTACCTGGGACAAAAATAACAAAATCAACAAGTAGAATATTCTCAACTTAGTGAAAATTCAAAAACACAGTTTAAAATAAATCACTAGTTAGAAGACAGAGGAAGATAAATCAGAAAAATTTTGGACTGCACTTTAATGGAGAGGAAACATGAAAATTTTATCCATTAAGTCAAATGTATATCTTTCATTTTAGACAGTGGTAAAGAAGTTTTAAAATGAATGACCTAAACTTCCAACAAAATAAATTAGGAAAAAGAACAGATTAAATCCAACTGAACTGAAAGGAAGATAATAGTTTTTTAAAAAAGTATAGTAGAATAGAAAAAAGATGAAAGCTGATTCTTCAACAAAATTAAACAAATTCAAGGAAGCCTTCTTAGGTAAGAAAAGAGCAGAGAATAAATTATCACTAGCAAGAATAAAAAAAAGACATTTCAAACTTACCAACACTGATAAAGATAAGAAATAGAAATTATAATCAAATAATAGCCAATATGACTCTTTAGATGAAATAAATCTATTTAAAATATAATTTACAGAAACTTAAAGAAAACTAACAAAAAACTCAATTAGTTCAATATCTGTCAAAACCATCAAAATGTGGTGGGAAGCTTTCTTACCAAGAATCTCAAATTGTGCCAATGATGAATTTCACATAACATTTAGGCCAAGATAATGCTCATCATAAACACAAAATGATTTGGAAAAATAGAACAACTTAGTATCTTCTGAAGATCCTCTCTGAAAATAAAAACTGAAAAGGGCTGGGAAAGTAGCTCAGTGTGAAAAACCCAGTTTCAATTCCCAATAATGGAAAAAAATTAAGTACAGACAAGTTTTTCTCATAATTTATATTGGCATGCAAATTTAGCCTAGCACCAAAAAAATAACATGACATAATTGAGAATTTATTCAGCTATGCAAGGTAGGATTATTTTAAAATTTATAAGTATAATTCACCATATAAGCAGAACAAAAGAGAGAAAGTTTTACCTAGGATAAGTGTTGAAAGTTTTGGCCCTGAAATTAGGACAAAGATAAAACTGTCTTCTACAATAATCATTATTTAATGCCATTGCAAAAATGCAAAGTAATAGGGGGAAATACACAAAAATGGAGGAGAAGAAATAAGTACCATCATTTCAAGATGACCTGATTTATACTACAGATATATGCAGCCTGTTAAAATTAACCAATCATTTAGCAAGGTTGCTGATTGCAAAGGCTAATATTTAAAAGTCAGTCAAATGTCTCTAAATGCTCAAATCAAAAAAAGAATAAAATGAAGTTAGGATGATACTAGTTATCAAAACAGCTTGGTTTTCCATTCCTGTGACAGATGCCTGAGACAAATCAACTTGAAAGGAGGAAAGAATGATTTTGGCTCATGGTTTGGGGCCTCAATCCACGGTCTTTTGACCCTGTTGATTTGGGCTCGTGATGGCCCATGCATCATGGCGGCCGCATGTGGTGAAAGAGGTCTCATTCATGCGAGTCAGCAAGCAGAGGGAGTGGCAGGGGTCTGGGCCTCGTGTCCTCCTCAAGGGTCGGCCCTCAGTGGTGGGACTTCCTCTCTAGTCCCCCCTCCTGAGTGTGCTACCTTCTCCCTGTACACCGTGAGCTGGAATCCAGCTGTCAACACACACGCCGTGACAGTTAATAGTGACACGTTGACTTGACTGGATTAAGAGCCAAGTAGAATTATGTACATGTACCAACTCCCCAAGATGACTGTAAACTGAATAAGGCAAACGTGTACTAACAAAAACATAAATAAAAATATGGCAATTTAAAACAAGCAAGAAACAGCTGATTAGTAAAGCACTTACTCAATGTGGGGTTATAGGTGTACTTTGCCTTAAAAGTCATAGGTTTTATTTGTTTGTTTACAAATTATGATTGCACTGCAGTGAGTCTTTGAAATTAAAAATCAGTGTTTTGGCCCATTCTACATTTGCTACTAGAATCACTTAGTATGATTTAAAATGTCTGCTTTTTCTTGTGTTAATGTCACACCTTAATAGGCATTTGCATATTTCAAGTTAGTTGGTTAAGAATTAAAGTGTAAAAAAAAAAAAAGAATTAAAATGTAACCCCAAAACAGCTAAAACTGAGAAATCACTGTATTTTCACAATATAAGATATAGTTCAATAGTTTTGTCAAAATTACACCATTTTTGTGAGTAATATGCTGTCCTATAAATGTGGTTCATCTGTTTTGTGAATAGTCTGACCCCTCTGTCTTTGCAAATGGCCTGACATTTACTAATAGAATAATTTACATGCTAGATAAATGAAGAAATACCATCAGAAGGAGAGAGTTTTCTGGCAGAAGATCTTTTTCAGACTATTAGGAAAGTGACACTTCAGATTCTGAAGACATTATTTATAGACTGTATATTTCAATAAGACTATGGAGTACACTATTAATCTTAGGAGAGGAACCTTAGTTTAGAATTTTTAGTTTAGTTTGAAAGAGCAATCCATCATCTATTTTCCTTAAAATATTTTGAAATCATTACAGGGGATTTATCAGTGCACAATATTTAAATATTCTTGATCATGAGACTTTGAATTGTTTGTTCTGTCTCCCTTAGCGTACAATCTTAATTTATTTATTTTGCAAGTGAGATATCAGTGCATTTTCACCAAGGATAGTGATGTTTTAGGCTAAAGTAAGTTATAAATATGAATATTATTTTTTCCTTGTCATTTTTCCCCAAAGCAGGCAAATAAATATTTCAGAAGTCACTGCCAAGTAAATGACTTCTGATTCACTGGTTTAGTTCTGCGGAGTTAAGAGCTATTTCTGATATACCGATCCACTATTAATTGTTACATGATATACCGTTTATATGTGCAGGCATTGCTAAATATGCAGAATACTGGAAGTTGACGTGAGCTTGGTCTCATCTCTGCTCCCCTGCTGGAGGAGTTAAACTAACGCTGTGTCTTATGTTGGCTGTACATACACTGCTAGGCCAGGGATGGCGAACCTTTCGGCATTTCAATGATAGGAGCAGCCCACTGTGGCACGCACGCCATAGTTATGCCACCGCTTTGCTAGGAGAAGCCAATGGAGAAGCCAGTAACTCATATTTAAAAGGCAAGGAAACAGTGAGACATAACTGCCGTGCCCGTGGGTAGGGTAAAGGCATTTGTTTTTTGTTTTGTTTTGTTTTTCTTCCGGTACCAGGAATGGAACTCACGAATTGCGTTTGCCAGGCAGGCGCTTTGCCTCTGAGCTAAATCCCCTTCCCCGGGTAAAGGCATTTGTATAGCAGGAATGACAACGTATGTTAGCAGTGCGGTAAAGACGTTTTGATGAATTATGGCAGCAGAGCAATTGTTATCTGTTCAGAATTTCAGATTCAAAATTCCTACTGCTTCTTATTACCACGAGATTTGTAAAAGATAAGTAAACGCCCGAGAGCCCGGGAGAAGTGTGGGAACGGCTCAGCGCGGGCTGGGCATTACCTGAAGATGGCCCAGCTGCGCAGGTAGCAGAGACACATTGGGCAGAGAGCGCCTCAGTCTCTCCAAGCAAAGCTGCCGGGTCCTGACACCTCCTTTGTGTGCTTCTCGCGTTCTCCGTTTCTCTGCTTCTTTCTTTAACAGTGACCACAGCTGGTGAAGAGGACTACGTGATAATCATCACCGGATTTCTCTCTGAATTTCTAGAAGTAATTGCCTCCAGGCCTTATAAGCTTCCTGGACCAGATAGTCTTATTAAATAGGGATACTTTATCATTGGGGTTCTGGCTCATATATAAGGAATTTAACCCGTGAAATGAAATGAACTTTATTTATTTACTTATTGTCTTTTTGAGATAGGATTCCCCTATGCAGTTCAGGCTGGCCTTGAACTCACTTTGTAGCCCCTGCTGACCTTGACTTCACAGTGATCCTCCTGCCTCAGCCTCCAGAGTACTAGGATTACAGGTGTCTGAACTGTTTATGAAGTGCACTTACCATCAGGGATCATCCTGGGAAATACAGTGAAACAGGTAAACTTATTTTCTGGAAGCGTCATGTCTTCATTTCTTACCTATGTGCTCTTTCTTTCACACTTGGCTGACTAATATTCCTGGACCCGAGCCCCAGCGGTACAAGTTGTCTGTGGAGCAAGCTCTCCTGTTCTCAGCATACCTATGTTCTCGGTTGTGTTTAGGCAGCCCCCGATGAAGACATTTCTTTTCATCACATCCATCTTCATATGCCGCAGTTGACAAACGAATCCTCTCTTATCTGTAAACTCTTGTTTACCGTTAGTGAATTAATATCTTCAAAGATCTTTGCATGCATTGCACATTAGTACTAGTAGAAGACCTGCAATCTGTCCCACAACACATTAGCTATTCCAGACAGAGAGAAAGAGGATCCGAATTCTGCAGTTAAATAAGTTTGAAAATATGCTAAGTTAAACAATTATCTTTACAATAAAATGCAGAGCCATAAAAGCAAATTTATGGATTGGGTGGTAGTAAGAGGGGCATATAGTGCTGGAGAATTTCCAATTTCTTTGATTGCTTTAAAAGAGGAAATCATCTGATGTCATGAGACAAGGAGTTCCAAGGGCACATTTTTATAATGAACATTTGGAATTACGTGCAGGGTTTATGAATTTTTAGCAGTAAGGTACAGTGATCTTGGTTGAAAGATAATCTTATCTAATCCTATTACAAAACACTTAGAGAACCTGGAAAAAACATAAGAAAATTAAAAGCAGGAAGAGTTGAATTATTTGAATGAATTAATTGCTACATGTTTTAGAATTGTTTCTGCTGATTAGACGTGCACATATGTAAAGGGAATCTGGCTCTAGGCTGTGTCATCTGCAGAGTGCAGGGAGAGAAAGACTGGATTACACAATCAGCACTGCATGAAAGTTCAGTGAACACTGGCAGCTGAAGTGAAAGCCTTAGAAAGAACTGTATTCAGTCACTGGGAAAAGACAGAGCAAATTAATTCCCTTTCCTGACTTAGATAATGATGCAAAGAGAAAATCGCATGGAGACAAAAACAAGTGTTGTGGGGAACAAAGCAAACAGGAGAGGCAATTACTAATGAACACAGGGCTGGCAGGAGGTAAGGAAGAACTTTGGAAATCCACCAGAATCCCATTATCCCTGGAAAAGTTACTTAAATATAATTCACATATATAATGAGATATTATATATATACATATATATATGTAAGTTCACTTTGTGATTTTATTAAGTTAACTATTCCATTAAAATACTTTTGCATTCAGTCTGAGAATCATACCTGCTTTGTAAGTATAACTTTTTTTGCCCACGTCATCCTCTTGCAAAGAAATGTTGAGTGACTTATATGTGTGTTTGATTCCTAGTCATTCTTATCACCCATAACTTTTTAATATGAAAGCATAAACGCCTTTCAAAATCAACAGAAAAGAGATTTATGCCCCCAAATGCTTCTCATGAAAATAAAATCTAAATCTGATGAAGTGCCTTAACAATTTTAATTCCTAGCCATGGGCCATAGATGTTAGTTACCCTACACAGTACGTCCTCTGCGTATGGGAGGGAACGGCCACTGGGGTCAGGACTGGAATTAAACTACATGTAAGGAGCTGCCGGCTCCCTGAGACATGACCCAGCACCGCTATTCTCTGTCTCTGCCCACTAGGCAAGGGGCGGGATCTCACCAGGCTCAGACCCGGGAAGTGTGGAGGAGGGAGGGACTGTGCACAGGCTTTTGTCTGGTGTTCTGACCAGAGGTCGCCATCCAGGGTGCTTGGTGACTCCTTGTCGTGACGCTGTTAGACGGAAGGGATGACCTTGTGTGACTAGGAAGGACACAGGCCTGGTTCCCATCGCTTGCCCATTGTAGGTGGGAAACACTCATTTCTGGAGCGTCCGCGATATACACAGAAGTGCAGAGAAGGCTGGAGAGCAGAATGAGCCCGCAGTGTGGAGGAAGGGCTGCACAGCGCAGGGACACTGGACCCCAGGCCCGTGGCAGGCGCTACAGCATCTGTCTGGCTGTCAAGTGCCCAAAGGCTGGAAAGGGGTGGGCACAGAAGCCAGCTGGACCTAGCGGGCAGTGTTCAGGCAAGAGACGGTGACCTTGTCCATCCTGGCTTTGTATGCTTTCACCTGCACTAAAGCAAGAAAGCAGAGCAGAAGAGAGAACTGTCAGACTGTGGTTTCCATCCACGTACTGTTGATTAGAAGTTTTGGCAAAATCATTCATGAGTAATTGAAATCCATATGAAGCTGGGGATATAGCTCAGTGGCATAAGCACCTGCCTGGCAAGCGCAAGGTCATGAGTTCGATCCCTGATACTGCAAAAAAAAAAAAAGAAAGAAATCCATGTGGAAAGATAATACCATATCTGCTTTTATCCATCAGAATTATTAAACATAAAAACATTTATGACTGGCAGACGCTGTTTCTAATCATTTTATACGTATAAACTCATTTAATTCTGTAACATCTCCTGCAGGTAGATACTACGTTTGACGTAGGAGATCAGGGCATGGCAGAGCTGCTGGGGCAGTAGGTGTGATCTGTTACTTACGGGATCCTGGACGCATGTGCAGAAGAGTTCTCAGAGCTCTGTACATGGACTTCTCATGAGCTCAAGCAGGTTTCCAAGAGGATGCCTGGACCTGACATTAGCCTGAGGCGTGGAACCTCAGCACTGCCCCTGAGGACCCGGATGGAGAAGTTCTCCTGGGTTTCCTGGAGATTTGGACAGTATAAAGGACATAGACTCCAAGGAGCCCTTGCTGTCATGGGTTTCCTCAAGGTAGCACATCCTGTTTTCTCCAGCGTACTCTGTTATCCGGCCTTTTTGTCTTTTACTCTACCCGAGGTCTCTCTGCAGAGCCAGGTTTTCCCTAATTCTTTACTTTTACTTTGCCACTACTTTTTGCTCATTTCATTTAGTTCTCTATTTGAGCGGAGATGAATTTGGACTCTAACTCCAGAAGGAAAGGCGAGCAACCCTTCTCATTAACGTTTATCTCACGAGCCATTTTTACAAGGAGCTACCAAGCACCGGTCTCGCCAAAAATCTGTTTCCAACAACTCATTCGTAGGCTGACATGTCTGAGTTCATTATCATACTGATACATCACTGAGGCTCTTTCAGTGTGTGTTCAAACATTTGCTAGAATAGGTAGGTTTAACACGCTGAACGCAAATCAGTTTAAAATATACATAAACATATATATAGTTTTTCTTTTTAATACCAAACTCAGGTTAATGATATAGAGTATTGCATATAAAACTAATTCACATTTCTTCGTTATCTCTTCCCTATTAGGACACGGATTTAATTTGGAAATGTTGCCATGGTTAGCATTGATTCAATGTTTCCTGCACTAGTTTTCCCATGCACTTGAAATGTTCATCATGACTCCTGACTGGTTAGGAACTTCATGTCATCAGATTATATGATAACCTCCCACCAAAAACTCAAGCAGGGTTAATTTTCCACTTGCAGACAAGGATCCTTTAACTCCCTTCAGCGTTTAATCTCCAAGAACAGATAGGGCCAGCTGGTGGCGCAGGGGCTGCATGAGTCGTGTGAACCTACAAGATCACAGACTTTTGACATTGTCATAGGACTTTTAGTGATATTTCTCATGAGTGTATCACGTAGTCCTGGAGTAGGGCTGCCTAGCCCACAGCAGAAAGCTCTTTAGGGAAGGACACAATTGTGGTGCTATCTCTGCTTCCTGCACCCAACTTATTATAACATCAGAAGTGACATGAGAGTTGGATGTGGTAGTGCATAGCTTTAATCACAGCAGTCAGTGAGGCTGAAGCAAGAGGATCCTAAGTTTAACCGAGGCTGGGCAATTTAGCAACATAGTAAGGTCTAGTCTTTCAAAAATGTTTGCAGTGTAGTTCTGCAGAAAGAAAGAAGGAGAGAAAGAGAGAAAGGGAGAAAGAGAGAAAGAGAGAAAGAAAAAGAGAGAGAGAAAGAAAAAGAGAAAGAGAGAAAGAAAGAGAGAGAAAGAAAGAAAGAAAGGAAGGAAGGAAGAAGAAAGAAAGAAAGAAAGAAAGAGAGAGAGAAAGAAAGAGAGAGAGAGAGAGAGAGAGAAAGAAAGAAAGAAAGAAAGAAAGAAAGAAAGAAAGAAAGAAAGAGAAAGAAAGAAAGAAATTACATGTGTTTTATTTGGAATGTAAGATGCAACAATCACCAATAAACCCAGTTACACTTTTGTGTGCCTATGAAGATAGATGTTTATTTTTATTTATTTATTGTTTTGATATTGGGAATCAAACCCAAGACCTTGCACTTGCCAGGCAGGTGCTTGTGCCACTGAGCTACATCCCCAGCTGTTTATTGTTATTAAGCAGATATTTAAGTATTCTTATGTAGTCATTAAACCTTGTTCTGCTATTTAGTAAAATAATTCAAAAAGAAAAGTTGTTACATGTTTATGATTTGCATTATATATGTTATATGTGGACCAAGGCAATTTCTCTCATCCTAATGCAGCCCAGTCCAGACACAATATTTGCCACTCATGTTGTAGACCCAGAAGAACTCCTGAATGTTTTACAGACAACCTAGCCTTTCCCTCCATGTGAAATAGGGAATTTAGTCTGAGATTCTGAAAGGCACACCCATGACCTCAAAGCTAGAAAACAGAGTATATCCTCGGCTTTAAATACACAAAGACTTCTCTTGAGTCTTGTGAAAGAAAATGATTTTTGTTTTTGGTAGAAGTGATCAGCTACTGTCACTGGATTTATGAAGTCTACTTTTGTTATAAAACGATAGTGATGTGATTCTGAGGGAATATCTGAAGCATTACAGAGGGAGTGTAGCACATCTAAAAGATCTGCAAGAGAGGAGCTTGGAGGGGCACACAGTGACCGAACTGGAAACTCCTTGATGACTCAGGTCGTCCTACTCATGTCCTTGGAAAAAACAGAGCGTTGACGCCTTGCTTCAGACAGGAAATGGATAGAAGAGAGATTTGCAAGAGAAAGACTAGGACAACTCTTCTAACAGCAGGCTGACACGAAGCTTTTAGTTTCTAAGAACAAAATTATCCACTCTGGAAAACTTTCCACAGACATCACAAGGGTGAGAAACCAGCTCAGAAAAGAAGGGAGGAAATTAGGTGTTAACAGAAAATACAGCTTCTCAGATCAAATTAAGAGGAGGAGAGATTCTGGAACAATGCTCTATTGACTCTTAAATTATTGAAATTAGCCTTAAAGTATTTCATCATAATTTTCAAGTGTACAAAATTTTGAGTGGAGCACATGTCTCACATCAAGGGTGTGTCTGGACTGTTTGGTAGTTAAAACACTAAGGAGGGCGTTTATTATTTTAGGAGTTCAGTGGCCAAACAGAGGGATGCTAAACATCTTGCTGTGGGAAGCACAGGCATCCCATCCAAGCACCGTCGGTGCCCTTTGAGGAAACAAGGGAACAAGACACAGGGTGTGTATGAGGAGTTCCTGCCTCTGTCCCCAGTGCATAGTGCAGAGACAAATGGGGACTCTCGAAACAAGTTGCGTGAGGCCAGTAGGAGCCAGTGCTGCATCAGCAGCTATGATTTCTATGTGGATTGCCCCCTCTTCCCCGCCCCCCCCCAAATCTCACAAGCTCCTACCCAGGCTTTGAATGATAGCCTGGCCAGTGGTGCTGGTGTAGCTGATTTGGTCAGAAAGGAATGACCTGGGATCCTACCTCCTGCCTCGTCTCCCTTTCCCTGCTTTCTGTCTCCACGCGAGGAGCAGTATCCCCTGCCAGACCATTCTGCCCTACCTTCCTGCCTTGGACTCAGCTCATTACAGACTAAAAATGTGAGTCAAAATAAACTTCTCCTCTTTTAAGTTGTGGGTCTCTGGTACTATGTCCCAGAAAGGAGGAAGTGACTAAGACACACATAAATTATTCATGTATGTTAATGTTCTTCCTTTTCATTGATATTTAGTTAACCGTTGGAAAAAGCCTGAAATAGTTCCTTTCAGGAAGTCCAAAACTTTCTAACCTAAAATAGGAGTACAAACATATCACCCACTTTACAAAGTTAGTGACAAGCCAAAAACAAAGAATTAGAAACTTGGAGCAGTAGATGCGGTGATACCACGAGCTAGTGAAAAGGGAATATCGAGACTGCTAACAATCTAGGCCAGAGAGACCCCAAAGAAACAGAAAATTAAACACAGAACCAACGTGTCTCACGCCCAGCATCCTGCAATGCACAACAACGGTGACGTGCAAGGAGAGTGGCAAGAGCTGGGTGGAAAGGCACCAGAGGTACAGACCTCAATCCAGTGTCCCCAGATCTCCTCTCTGTTCTGGGTCAGGCCTGAGGCCGACACCCTCAGCCACTGAGTGACTCCCATGCACATCCAAATTAATTCCGAGTTCTTGGGCCGTGATTTCAAATGCTTCTTTTTTCATAGCATTGATTTAAAAAGTCAGGATGGAATAAGTAGGCCCCTAACTGCCTCACCACTTTTGGAAATGTGTTACATGGTTTTATCTCCCATAATGAGCTTATTTCTTTCTCAGTAAGTAAATTTTCCCACCATAGTTATCTTCCTAAGATAACACAAGAGAAAGAATAGGTGAGAGAAATGTCCATGCTGTGTACTTTTTAAAAAAGGAGATTTTTGTTTTGCTTTTATAATTAAAATCTAGATGTTCTATTCACTTTCAGTGTTATATTGCCTATCTTCTTTATTCTTGCTATGCCAATGTATTGACAAAAAAAATCAATGCCATGAAAAATATTTACAGTCATTTTAGTATCTGTTAACTATTGTGCGTATTATTTTCTTATGGTTCTGAGCAATTTTTGAGAATGTCTATGCTCCCCAAAATGACAAGCTATGCTGAAACAGGGCGTAAAATGTCCTGGTGACATTTTTATTATTTAACTCCTGCTGACCTTATCACAGACATGGAATAAACCCAAAGCTGACATCATAGATTCTGTGACTATACACGCATAAGATTATACACCAGTTTGGCAGAACTTAGCTGATGTTATCTCCCTAAGGGTGTACTGACTGCTGCCGAATGACTATTGTGCAAAATAAATGAAATTACCCTTCAAGGAAGAACATTTATTTACTGTAAATTACTTCTTAGCTATTCATAAAAGAACAAACATATTTTACACCACCGAGGAATGTTCCCCAAGTTTATTTACAAATATCACCTAAATCTGGGGTGTACATTAAGCCTGACTCCCAACCACCTTCCCTGGAGCTGGCGATTTAGTATTTCTAGTGTGTCTATGTGTCCATGCTGGTGTTGATTACTGGAAGTGCTATGAAATGTTGTGTCACAGAATGGTGCTGGTTATTTTAACACATGAAATTTAATACAAGCATTTCTTACTAAGTACTATGGTGTGAATAGAGGTAGTGTCTGTCAGAGCTTCTTCTCTTAAAGACTGAGGCCCTGAATGGCACTGCTGAGCGGTCTTGTAATCCCGTAAGAGGTGGGACCTCGGAGAAGCTCCTTTGTTTTTTGCAAGCAGCTTTCAAAGGGACTGTAAGGCAACTGGTCTTGTCCTTGCTCTTTGACTTCTGACTGATGGAAGGGGAATTTTCTACCACCATCACAAGCCCCCATAACTCAAGAATCCAACCAAGGAGGCTGCTTAATGGCGGAGTGCAATTTTCAGAACATTCTCTTTACCTCGTATGTAATCTGTCTTAAAAACTTTGTTATGGTGCTAGAAAGCCGATCAGTCCATCCAAGTATGGAAGCACTGACAGACAGGAGAAGGGAAGAGCAGTCATTCAGGTATCGCCATGCCTTCTACTAAGATCACAGAGAAGACCTGAGAGCAAAGCACAGAGTCACGCTCAGAGCTGTGATTTATCATAGCAAATGGACAGAAGCAAAATCTGCAGAAAGAAAATGTGCGTGGTGGTGGCCAGAGGGAACCAGTCTCACATTTCCAGTGGCTTCTTCCGGATGCATTAATTCTCCATCAGTGTTTTGTGACAGTAGTTCTGTGAAATGTTTTCTATCAGAAGGGCTCACTACAAACTCAGTCCCCAGGGTCTTTCCTGGGTACTGTGTCCCCAGACAATATCTGCCTCTAGTGTACACACTTTCAGACTCTAGGGTAAACACAGGTGCTAGGAGAAATGATAGTGCTTATACAAGCAGCTTAGACACACAAGCCATTCTTCTCAGGGAACGGTCAGAACCTTCCAAAATCTAAACTCCAAGAGCTAGCCCATGGTTAACTCTTTTGTGCACACAAGGTGTCACAGAAGTAGCCATTGGAGGTAACAGTCAACCCCCTTTTACATGGGGAAACAATGAGAAAAGGTTGGAATTGTTAAGCGTTAGAAATTTCAGAGGAGCCTTTTTCTGGAGGGAAACCAGACCCCAAGCGGAAGGTGTCTCTAAGTGAGGGAAACAGTTGCTTGGAGGTGGACTCTAACCCTGCTAGCGTGTGGGTGACAGATGGCCTATGCTGGTTGGATAAACTGGTTCCATAGGGGGTGGAAAAAATCAATGTGGAAAACCTTCTGGTCCTGAAACAAACTGCCATTGCCAACGCACAGAAGGAATGCCACTGGAGCAATGCTGGAGGAATTAGAAATCCACAGTAAGAAGCAGGAAAGAATAAATCTTTCTCCCAATCCCAACCCCAACTCCAAAAGTAGTTCAGTTTGAGCAGCAACATCCCTGACCTATAAGGGTGAATTTGTAGCTCAGACATTACTTTATTGCCTCCAATAAGACTTGATGACTTTTCCCAGATTACCCCATAGAAGTTCCAGAAAGTTTATAAAAGGAATTTAGATGTTATAAAATTGCAACCAGAAACATTTGAAGTGGTACTGTAGGAATATTTACACAGCAACACACACTAATACTGTGATGTCTAAAAATAAGTGATCTTTGAAAAGCAACATAAGTACCAGGTGAGGTGGCTACATACATCTTGCAGCTCCTACACCATTTCCATGAGCAGCTAATCACAAGTGACTGAAGGAGACTCAGGACATGTCAGCTTGAATCACAGCAGCTTTTGTATTCTCTGGTTTTCCTTTACTCCCACTGGAAGGTAGGTGTGGTAATCTTGTAGCTGAAAATGCAGCCTCCCCTGCCAGTATACTTCAGCTGGCCAGGTAACAGTTCCTGTTACAGTTCCTCTTACTACTGTGTCCTAGAAATGACTGGTCACTGTGATGCATATTGTAAGAACTAAATCAAAGGCAGCCAAATACTCTGCCTCTGTATTTCCTACTTGCTTATTCCATATAAGCCTAAAACCACCAAAGATCAGGGACTGCTATTTTGAAGAATAATTAATTCCTTGTCAATTCCCATTGACATTAAATAAATCTGCTGCCAAATCCTGGGTGATGTTTTCAGTGTTTCTGTTTGCCGTTGGAATCATGCAGTGGACTCAGATGCAGTGGGCATAGACACAAAGCTGGAAGTTCCACACAGTGATCCCTTAACATCAGGCAGATACTGTCCCAGGCCCCTGTGTTTTGGCCTTCACATTTCTAAGCTCTACAGGACAGGTGTCATTTTACATTTTATGGACAGGAGCCTTAAACTCAGATCACGGAACCCCAACACTTGCTCTGCACCCAAATATCTCTCATATAACGTACCATATCTTAAACCTCGTACTTGTCTGATACTATGTACAGATCCTTGCTTGAGTAGAAGTCCCATGACAAAAGTAATACTTGTTATTCTAATTGTTTTCACTGTACAAAACAGGGCTACCATACTATAAGCCCTGCAGTCAGACACATGCTTAGGAAACTTTTAGCCCATTTTCTCACCTGAAAGCAGAGGAAAGATCTAAGTCAGAAGAGCACTGTAAGTATTAAAGTAGTGCATGCAAAATGCTGGCCACACTTCACCTAACTTGTGAAATTGATTCAAAAAACTCTCTATAAATTTTCCATGATATGAGGGAAATTTCCTCTCACTTGCAAAATTGTTTTTGACCAGTGAGTAAATAGTTAGAACCTTTTATTTCATTTTTAAATTCAGTGGAACATGTTTCTAGGTTATTATTTCTCATTTCCTTTCTGTCCCAGCCTTCCAAGGCCTCTGCCATTAGAAAAACAAACCACATCCATCCAGCGTGCTGTTCTTTCTCCTTCTCTGGCCACTTCACCAGCACAGTTTTCAGAAGAAGCTGAGCTGTTGCATTTTGTTTTTAAAGCAAACACTGTAGGTCAAATCTAAAAACAATTTTGCATAATTGAACCCTGGCTTACCACATGCATCTTTTTTTGTAGCAGTATTTGTCCATTCTGATATGCATTGACAATAATATGACTCTACTACTAGACTTCAGAAGACAACCAGAATATACACTGCAGAATAGAAGAGCCAGTGGAGCACTTGTAAAGCGTGAGCTGGTTTTTCACTGAAAGGGCTAAGTGCTTCCCATTATATTGAAGTAAGAATATCTCTGAATGATGTATATTCACGTAAGTTCTTTTCGTAGACCAAGTAATCATCACTGACTATTTACAACCTTGCATTGTCCTCCATGGTATTTGTTGTTCTTGTCCTGGATTTTTTTTTTTTTTTTTATGTAGACTGTACTTCCACAAGATTCAGATTTGCAACCTATTAAAAAGATTTATTCACCACATAGTCAATAGTAATTTTATAAACAAAGGAAAAATATGAGAACATTATTAAGATTTTACAGAGAATAAATTGAATCGAATCACAAATTAAGTGAAAGAGAACTTGCCCCTTAATTTCTTTAAGATGATGCAAATATAACTAATACTAAAATGAAAAGTTAAAGTTTTACTGTGCACCCCCGTCATTTTAAACTGGGAATAAAACTAACATGCGTAAAGCCAGTGTAATGTGTCAATCTAATCAGACATTAACAAAATAAAATCAAAAACTCAGCAGCCAAGCAAAAGAAGTTTGGGTGAATCACAGGTGGGCAGGTGAGCTGCCCGGAAACGTCTCCTCTTTGGAGCACTTCAGGGGCACACGGGCAGCACCTCGCCACAGAACGGTGTCCACCGCTGTGGGAGAGTAGAGAGAATGCCCAGGACATTCGCAAACATCTCGGCCCAGCAGTGACGTGCAAGGCTTCTCATGTTTCACAGTCCAGGTCTCTCTGCACAGTCCAGTTAGCACAGGGGACTTGGAACGTTTAGTTTTCTTGTGTAACTGGAAGAAACAAAGGGCCAGGTGTGGAGCATTAGAAACTTCCACACTATGGAGCTGAGGATTTAGCTCAGCCGCACAGCACTTGCCTGGCAAGCGTGACGTTGTGAGTTCGATTCCTGGTACTGGAAAAGCAAACAAACAAACAATAAAGAAACTTCCACAATAGTTAAAGGTGTTTTTCATTATATTTATTCAGTAAAAACACACTGACTCGCCATAAGTGCCGCAGTCTAAGCTAAGTACCAAGAATATTATAGTGATCAAAGCAAAGTTTTCCTTGTCTTCATCCTTGTAGAGCATGTTGTTTGGAAGTAGAGATCAGTTTAACAGTCATTTCTACTGTTTTACCTTAAATTTTTATACAATATATTCTTTTGGAGCTGGGCATTGAACCCAGGGTGCTATGTGCTAAGCAAGTAAGCTGTCATTGAGCCACCCTTCCAACCCACACATGACCTTCTTCAACCAAGTATGCAGCCGTTACCTAAATCCCTAGGCTTGGACCATGTCCATGTTATTTCTGGCTTAAACTTAAAGATATTTGGCATGCAGATGCCCAGCTGTGCAGTTCTCCCAGCTTGGCCTGTTACTTCATTCCTAGTAGTGCCTACTTTTACACTAGTGGACTGGGTTTAGTTGTATTGTATGAAATCACTGGCTTCCAATTTAGCTAAGCAGCACTGGAATTGTAGCTCTATGTTGCACACTTCAGTCATCCTCAAAACTGGAAAGATACAGTATTCCATAATGCACTCAGCCTACGAGAGGCACCTGAGCTACTATAGGTTCAAGAGTCATCCTGTTGATCTGATCTTACTGTTACCCTGGATTGTTTAATATGATAGAAGGAAGAGATGGCCATGAAAACTAGGGTTTTCACCTAAACTTTATCTATTGTTGTTTGTTGAATGGCTTGTTTTAAGCAAGAAATGACACTAATTTTGATACCACAAGGGAGCTTGACAACTATTTTTTAAAAAGATAATCTTTGTTAAAAAAATAAAGCCACAACAATACAGGGCTGAAGATGAAAAAGGAAATTTAGAAGATTTAATAGACTTAAATAGATCTAAATATAGTATAAAGGAAATCAAAGCAACTCAAAACTCAGGGAAATCACCGATAATAATTATTAGAAAGAAAGAAAGAAGACAGCGTGGAACAGAGAGGAAGGCAAGAGCTGGGTAACCTCCCACAGGTTAATAGAAGATAGAAAAGCATTGCTCACTAAAAATGCTATTTCAAAGTGGGTCACAGACACATGCACTGCATGGACAGAGGCCACAGGAAGAGACCTGAGAGTTTTGAAATAATTTTCCAGGAAGCTCTTCCCCAAGGAGAACATGGCAATTTAGTATTCATGATGCTCCCCTGAGTCAAAGTAGAAATCTGTGCAGAGAAATCTTTGAGTTGGTCTTGACATTTCCCTTCAAAATTACCAAACAAGTCATATTGACTGATGAGCCATCTTTAGTAAATGTGCAATTAGATATAACAAATCTAAGCGATGCGGCCATTACGCTAATCAATTCCTTG
Organism: Chinchilla lanigera; assembly: GCF_000276665.1. NCBI lineage: Eukaryota > Metazoa > Chordata > Mammalia > Rodentia > Chinchillidae > Chinchilla > Chinchilla lanigera. The sequence continues at coordinate 10,873,624 of NW_004955471.1, read as the reverse complement.
CCAAACAATATCCATCTCCTGAATTAAACTACTCATGAGAAACACTGACCATACAAACCGTTGGCCAGAAAATCTAATCATAAATCATTCTGGTGCTCCCAAACCTGTGTCATTCTGATTTCTGGTCATGATTTGACTGGATTATGTAAGGATAAGTTTGCTACTATTCTGAGATGATAAAAGCAAATAGGGGAAATTATTTTTCCCTATAGTAGCCTTGAAACCAGAGCAAACACACAGATAAAAAATAATCAAAACAGACCTGTGTCAATCAGATTGGGCTACCCTAGATGGAGAGTCTCAAACCACGGGTGCTCATTCCTGCTGTTTTAGAGGCTAAGAAATCCAAAATGTTTGCTAGGAAGATGGGTTCAACCTGGAGGCCCTTCCTCTGGGGCTGCAAACCCCTCCCTCTCTGTGGGCTCCCACGACCCCTTGTGTGAACCCTGCAGGCTGGCTCTCGGGCATCTGTTCTCACAAGGGCATTAACTGCACCTTTGTGACCACATTGAGCCCCCATTCCTTCCCAAACCCATCTCCAAATGCATCCTATTGTGTATCAGGGCTTTATCATACAGAGGAGGAGAAATCCTCCCCGTAATTAGACCTGTGAAAGGCGAAGAGCATTGCTGCTATAGGAAGAGTTTTGGAAAGCAGTAGAGATGGTTGTTTCCCTATCAACCCTCTAAATTAGCAAAACCCATAAACAAGCAGACTGAAGCAAGAAATAACCAAAATAAGGTGATATATAATGCTAAAAGAACAGATGAGGAGATATAGTCATCCAGTGAATGGATAAACATTTATGCCATGAAATTACATGTGATACAACTACTACCAACTTACACATCTATAATAATAAGTGTAAACACGTATGAATTAGTAATAGGTGAATAAATAGGAAACAATATAGAATATAATGAATTTATGCTTGGTAGGGAAATTGATGGTCTGTAAGAAAAAATATATGCTTATGACTTTATGGGAAACTAAGATACATGCTGGGTCATATATCACAGAGAATAGTATTAAGTCTAGTTTTAAATTCCAATTGGTTTTATTGCTAATACATGTCACAAATTAAGACATAAGAACACATAATGTCTAGCAGTAGAGATAAAAGATATTCATAGGAATACAAATGCGTTGTAATTATGTTTTACTTTAAATACTATACAAAACAGTTCTGAGAATGATTTTCTTTGTTTTGCTTTGCTTTTTGTTTTTTGCTTTTCCACTGCAAAAACAGTGATAAACGCATCCTCCTTGTCCTCCTGGGTCACTGTGCCACAAGTATCTTAGGGACACTCAGGGGCCAGATGTAGACTAAGTGTCCTGCAGAACATGCCACAGAATCTAAGAATCTGTCAAGCTCAATGAATCTGCTGAATTTAGGAAATGCACTACATTTTATTTGTGAAGTAACAAACAATCCTGGTATTTTTCTGGGGTTAGACAGCCTGTCTCACAGGTGTGCAGCACATTCCTGCGATGCACATCTTCACATATCAAAGTTGCCGACCACAGAAACAGTGCTGATAAGTGGACTGGATGGAAAATGAATCATTCTCTCTATTTTCACACTCAGTGGGATCTATAGGATTCAAGAGTCCTACAGCAAACCATGTCTCACTAATAGTCTCTTTAATAGCATTTATTTTTCAAATAGATGATCTATGTAGGCAGGCAGGGAGACAGACGGTAGTTTCTAAGTACAAATGATGGTCCACCCATCATTTATACTTAGCTCACAACACAACTAGGAGAAAGGAGCAAGAGTTATGAACCACTTCCAGGAGGACAGAATTAAGTTTTTAAGGACAAGGACCGTTGTAGATCCATGAATCTGAGTAAATTCAGAGCTCTCAAAATCTCTGCTCTATGAACAGAAATGAATCTGCATGAACTGTCTTTGGCAATTAAGTAAGAGCAAATTCTTCCAGCTCTGTTGCAAATCTGGAGCAAGAGTATTAGCCATGGGGTAGGATCCTTTACTAAGATGTTGATTTTCCTAAAAGATTGAGAGATATTACTGTGTGATTCACTGTATATTTTCCTCTTCTACTTCGAAAGTTCTGTCTTATTACTACATTTTTACATCTTTGTAGCCCCCCAAACATTAGTTGTCTGAAACAACAGTCCTGCTGGTCTTTGGTAAAGAGACATTTTAGGGGTATTGGGTGGGAGGAAGGAGTGAATAATTTATGATATATAATATATCATATCTATATCTCCATATAGACTTATAGATATAATTTGGGATGAAGAAGCAGGAGAACAGATACAGAAGAGAAAGTCTATGAGTAGGAACTAGTTATCGGTCTGAAGTTCAGCGGTATCACTAGTAAATGGCAAGATCCGCGATGTGTATAAGGTAATAGTGCTGTAGGTGTGCGTGGCATGGATGTAGCTAACCTGTGCATTCTAGGTATTCCTGGGAAGAAATCCTTGGTTTAATAGAAATAAATACTAAAGATATGTGTACATATGTTCCTTCAAAGACATTTAACAGATGCAAGTGGCAGTATTCATAGTAACCCCAAACAGAAATCTATTCAAATACCTACCAACACTAAGATATATAAATGAATCGTGATATTTACATGGGGATATATTGTATACCAGTAAAAAAGAGCAATCTTCAACGTTCTCAATCATACAAAAACCCCTAAACATAAGACAATTAAGCCCAGACATAAAAGAATACCCTCTCTTTCATTTCAATTTAACAAAGTATGAAAACAGGCTGCATGTAATGATCATATTGCAAACCAGAATACAACAGTATCTTTTCCAGGTTCTCTAGAAAGTCACCAGGATCTTTGAAAATGTAGTCATGGTCCTGCTTTTAACTTCAGTATGGAGTGTAGGATTCTATCTGATTCACAACAATTCATGGAACTGTATACATATGGAATGGGCACTTTTTAACTTTCAAGTGATGGAAGAGTTTAAAATGACTTGCCTAAAATAAACTAAATCATCTGGCCAGTGAGTTAGCTTTACAATATGCAATTCTGTTTCTGTATTTTGCATTATAAACCTACAGAAGCAATTTAAAATGGCAAAGCATTAAACTAAATGAAGGTTTAATTGAATTTACTGTCAAATGATTTTGTAAAAAACTAAAAAGTGATTTATCTCAACTATGATAGTAATTTTAAAAATTGTAGATGACATAATTAGCATAAATATTATAACTAGATAAGTTATACTTGTTCTTTGAACAATCTTACTACAGGCAAAAGAATAGGGAGTCTCAAACACAATGGAATATGTAATAAATATAAAATTCTAAATAGAGGCCAAATTAGGTAACAAAAAAATCCCAATTACCTAAATTTGGCATATTCTATTCAAATGTTAGATGTCTCTAGATAGCTGTGGAAAATGTCAAGTAGTATATCCTATATGCATAATTATTTAAAATGATATAATTAAATTCTGCTTAGGCATTGAATTTGATATAGTCTGTCCTTGAAGACTAGTTCATCAAGTCTTTATAGTTCATTTAATATTTACAGCCTTGGCTTTGAAATGGTGTATCAGTCAGCTTTCTCTCACTGTGATAAAATACAAGAGATCATAAATTTATGAAGAGGAAAGGTTTGCTTTTGCTCACGGTTCCACAAACTCCAGTTCATGATCACAGGGTCCCACTGCATTGGATTCTAGTGTGAGCAGGCAGTGGTGGAAGCTACTCATGTCATGATGTCCTGAAAGCAAAGAAGGAGAGAGGAGCAGGCCAGGGTCCTAATATTCTGTCTGGAGGGAGCCCTCAAACCCTTGAATCCATAGTCATAGGCAACAATTCTGAGCAGAGCTCCCATAACACAAGAAATGACACTGAGAACAAACAGATGAGATTATATCAAATTAATAAGCTGATGAGAAGCCAAGGAAATAATCAGTGGAGTAAAGAAAAAACTTAAGAATGGGAGAAAATTTGCAAGCTACTCTTCCGATGGAAGACTAGAATATATAAAGAAATACCTTCTTAGGCAAATGAACCAATCAAATTAACTAAGCAGATATTTCTCCATAGAAGTAGTACAAATGGCCAGGAAGTGCATGAAAAAAGTCTATTATATTTAGCCACTAGGGAAATACAAATCAGAACATCACTGCAGTTCCATCTTACTCCAGCCAGAATGGCTGTCACCAAACTCATACCCCAAAACAAATGCTGGTGAAGCTGCAGGGGAAAAGCAAGTCTTCTACATTATCAGTGGGGAGGGCATATAAACCAGCAGAACTACTATGGAAATCTGAGCACTGATTCCTCAAAAATCTAAAAATAGAATTCAACTTGACCCAGCTGTACCTCTTCCAGGAGTTAAAGTCATCATACTACAGTGACACATGCATCCCCTTGTTCAGACCACGGGGCCACAGTTCCTAAAGAATCTACCACCTCTCAATAGGGCCTTTAGTTGGAACCAAGACTCTTACACAAGGGTCTTTGGGGGACACTTATTTAATCCATAGCAGAGCATTTTATTAGAGGAGGTACAAGCATCCATCTCAGCAAACACCTAAAAGCATCAGAATTTTTCCTTGTTGATTTTACCATTGAAATTTTCTTTCAGTCTTAAATGCACAACTGCTACCAAATAAGTTAAGTATATCTGCATGCAAGTATTGACATAGACCATTTACTTTCTTTATAATTGTAATTGTTATTCTCCATTCTTCATGAAGAAAGAGACAAGAAAAGGAAAGAAAGAAAGAAAGAAAGAGAGAAAGAAAGAAAGAAAGAAGTGATTTTATTATAATTTAAGGACCTATGTTAAAGTATTTTGGTGACATGTACTTTTTAACTTTTTTTTTTTTTTGGTCTTTGGGTAATCTTCTTTACTATTTTCATTCTAACTCTGTAGTCTGAGGTATGGACAGTGATGTAAAAGGTAGATGTTAGGTGAATTCCAGTTACAGGAATTAGAGCATTCAAACCTATGTGAGTGCCAGGTCTTCTGACAAGCAGACTAGGCCCCTCCTCAGGAAACTTATGTTTGGACACAAAGTAACAGGACTTGAGCAATGGAAAACAGCAATTTCATTACACTTATATTTCCTGTGCATGTTAGTGCTTATTTAATAAAATAAATATACAAACCAAGCAATGACAGTACAAAGGAGGGAAAGAAGGGGCAGTGGGAGGGAAAGGAGAAGTTGATACAGGACAAACAGATGAGAGATCCTGTTGTTTGTAAAAGATGTGTGCAAGTGATCCAGTCCAGAATTGGGAGAGAATGTATTTTAGGGCACATTAGGGCTGCCAAACAAAAGGCATGAATCCTGTAGCTTAAACAACAAATATTTATTGTCTCACAGTTCCGGATTGTACAGATCCAATGTCAAGGTCATTATCCAGGTTGATTCCTTTGAGAGTTGTGAGGAACATCTGTGCTCTGTCTCTTTCCTGACTTCCGGTAGCTTGTTAAAAATCTCCAGTGTTTCTCAGCTTACTGCCTCATTACCTCAGTCTCTATCTTCATATTTATATGAAATCTACTCTAGGTACCCATTTATGTCTAAATTTCCAAGCTTTTTAAAGGATGCCAATCACATAGATTAAGGCTGTATGAGGATATTACCTTATCCTAACTTAACTAGTTACATCTGTAAAGACTGTTTTCAAATAAGGCCAAGTTCTGAGATACAGGGGATAGGAATCCAACATGTAAAGTTCAAACCATAACAAACTGTACTGAAACCAATCTAAAATGTGGGTTGAAAATTTTTTAATTAGTCCTTCTAAGTGGATTTATTATAAAGAAATATGTTTTTGTTCATGTGTTCCTATGACAGTGATAGACCACACACACACACACACACACACACAGGTTGAAGCTGTAGTAGGAGGGATGTGTAAAACTAAAGGTTAAAGAGAGGTGGCAACTCGAAAAAGTAACTCGTCAGAACAACTGGGGCCACTAAATCTTTTCATATGATGGCACTTACTAATAAGGCAAACAGGCATTAGAGTTCAGGTCTCTGAAGACAAAGATGATAAAGTGAGTACGCCATGCTTCCCCAAAGCGTTACATCTAATAAGAGCTCCCCCATTAGATTGTGAAGTTTCCAAATGAAAGCCAAAGCACAGTAGTCCATCTAACAGTACTTACTGGGTTCCCTAGGCAATGAAAAGAGCAAGAAAAATTAAAAAAGAAAAAATTTTCATAACTGAGATTGTGCCTTAGGTTTGGCACTGGCTTGTAGCCTGTTTCGCATTTCCTGTGCGGAACCTGAGATAGTGTGGCACCATCTTGGTGGGTGATGGTCTTGAGTAGACAGTGCCGATCAGATCAACGGTGGTAAGCACAAGTTCTTCCTGACAACACACACCTGTATTCTAAGCCCTCAAGAATCTATATGGAGTAACTGTATAATAACAGTGCAAAGAACACAGAGGGAATAATCTACATATGCAAGAAAAAGAAAACATGCACTAAGAGTAGGAAAAATAACAGACAACAGAAACCGATATGACAAACTTCAGAGTTTTATAATTATCAGAGAAAAACTGTAAAGCAACCATAAAGAAATTGTAAATAAGGTTGAAAATATTAAACATGAACATTAAACAGAGCCTACTCAGTTTTTGAAAAGGTAAAATGCACTTTCAGTTGTCAAATGTGCAGTGAGATTAAGAGCAAAATGGACAGGATTAGCCTCAGATGAAACACAGCTGAAGAGACAAATGCCCATCTCGAAGGCAGATGGTCAGACGCAAGTGATTGGAGAGAAGTTTAACTCTCTAGGTTTATCCAGCTCTGAACTTTTTGCATGGAGAATAAAGTGAGGCCTATGCCTTAGTGAAGTAGAATTTAAGGAGAAAAGGGGATAAAGAATCAGTCAATTTTGTAGAAGAGAACAGCTGAAACATTTTCCCTACTGATAAAAATACCAGTTCAGGAAACTCAACAAATCCTTTCTGTAATGACTTTCAAAACTCACATCTCCATATGTGTTTATCACTGAGCTATATCCTTGCCTTTTTCCCCTAGTTTTTTGAGACTCAGACTTACGGAGTTAGTCTGTTACCAGCCTGAGCTTCAAGTTTGGTCCTCCTGCCTCAGCCTCACATGTTAGTAAAACTTTCAAATACCAAACCTAAGGAGAAATGACCAAAATTAAGCAAACAGTGAAAAGACTGTCTCACAGGGCTGTGAAAGGTGGATTGATGTTTGACTTTTTAGCAGCAGCCATGACATCTTGAGGGTGCGGGAGAAGATTTGCACTGGGATCCTAGAACTGTACATCAAAGGAAAGTATCTTGATGATAATTCATACTCAAGCAAAACCTAGGCGGCCATTTGCCTCTCACACCAGGCAAATAACATCAGATAGAAAGGCTAAGAAGGAAGAAAATTAAGATCGAAACAGCAGTGAGCACCTAAACGATAATGCTTACGCAAACAAAATTAACAATGCATTTTCAGCAAAGGGGATTCCCAGGCCTGGGCAGGTCCTCAGAGATCTGCCCACAGCGGTGTACCTGATGCTTCAGTAAACAGCTCACAATGGTGGCTACAGGCTCGTCCAAGCCAGGAACAGCCCGAAGATCAAGCTATCAATCAGTTTTAGAAATATACACTGTAATTTTAGGTGAGTCACAAAAACTGAAGAAGACAGCCCCGTACGTCCTAAATATCACACAACAGTTCTATTATCTATGTTCTTCCCTGCAGCTCCACTTAAAATATCCTCGAACTGAAAATCATTCCAAAGTCTACCAATTTTGTCGACTATCTTAGTTAAATTAACAACAGAGTAATACAAAATGGAGTTTGTATGATATTTAAAAAATTAAACTGTTTGATTACAAGTACTACAAAAAACTCTATAGCTACATGCAACATGGACATGAATCTGAGAAATGAATTCTTGAATGAGACAAGCATGACAGAGGTCATACCCTTCGCTGCTGCTTATCTAATGTTTCACGTATGAACAAAGGACAGTAACACTGTTGAGAGACGCACACACAGTAGAAAGCCTTACATGAATTGATTATCGTCTCGTGTTAGAACAGGCATTTCGTAGACGAGGAATCTGTGTTTGAAGCAGGATTCATGACTGACTTGCGGATTTCTGGCACTGTTGTACTGCTGGAAATTACTGATGTTACACGCTGTTCAATTATTCTCCCGCACAGGTGACTTGTTCTAGCTCTGTCTTTCATAGAGAAAGATGACTAAATTAAATTGATTTCACGGAAGGTTAAATATCACACGGTTTCTCTCATAAGAGAAAGCCTAACTGTGATTTAAGGGGTGACATGAAAGCTGAGAGGGAGGAGAGGGACGGACGCACGACAGGAGAGGCGTTCCGCGCGTGCGCCAGCTCCCTGCGGTGGGCGGAGTCGCTGTGGACGGCAAACTTCTGCTAATAAAAACAAAAATTACAAACAGATAGATGATGAGAAAGAGGCAGATAGACTGTGAAGGTGGGGAGGGGGCTTGGGGTTCAGGGGGAGAGGAGGAGAAGGAGGGAAAGGGAAGAGAAAAGACGAAGGGGCAATGTTTACATGCATAAATCTGCCACACTGCACATATCTCTCACGTATTGCACACAAACGAATAAAAATTATTGTAACTACAGTAGCAACTGTACTTAGGAACCGAGTGGAGATGTCGTTTGATTTTTCTTTTTCTTTTGTAGTATTAGATAATGAAGGCTCTGGTCTACCATGCTTTGAATTTAAATTTAACCTGAATGAACTAATCACCATTACTATTAATATAGACTTGCAGATGCTTTGATGTGTATTGTTTTAAATGTTGCGGACAATAGTGACAATAATTAGTACTATTCACAAATCTGAAGACAGTGAAGCAATATGAATACTTTACCTCAAGAAAACAGAAACTGGATGTCACCATTAAGGTTTTTACCTGACTTCAAACCTACTGTCTTATCCATGAAACACCTTGTATTTAGTAGATACTTAGTTAATATATTATACACTGACATTCAACAGACAGAAAAAGTAAAATAGGAGACTCTATTATTCAGATTTTTTGTTGCTGGACACAATACCCAGGGCCCATTATTTAACAAAAGGGACATTTAATTTATTTCAGTTTATTATGCATTTCTAGGATTTCCCCCTTGTGCAATAAAGAATGTAGCCAGATTTTCCAGACAGGTCTCCATTCTTCTGAATACATTGGGAGAAAGGACTGAAGGGACCTCTGGAGGTCTCTGCAGACCTGGGCTGACAGATGTGATTATGACCTCTACGATTATCCATCGAATAGGAAATGTCTTTATGACACAGTCATGATTAGTCCTTAGTTAGGATTTCTTTTCTGAAGTTGTTTGCAAATACATCTGAATACATTAGTTACCTGGGCTGCCATTCAGCCATCTAAATCAAGGTGAGCAGAATCATCAATGGCTCCTTAATTAGCATTTTAAATAAAAGGGCAATTATTCATCAATTATCATCTATAGTTCAGCAGTGTAATGATAATTACAATAGTAAAGATTTCCTGTCTAGATACAATAAGAAATTTGAAGATCCAGTGTGAGCAAACACATAAAATTAAACACTTGTTTATGAGAATATCTCCAAGGAGATCAAATATGCTTTTAATGAACAGTTTAAATTACTTTCATCCCAATGTACAGAGTCCCTAGGATTCCAGTCTAATCGGTACCTAAATATTTTATGACATTTGAACTCATTAATTTGTTCAAAACATTATTATTTTGGTTTATCATGGTAATTAACTGTGAATTAATTAGCATGCTGTATAGTGAATTCTTTCACAATCATCTAACTTTTCCAGAGTTATATAATGTGGAGAGATAGATGGAGCGATGAGAGATTTGCTTAGGTTAGGGAAGAGTGTGCTTATAATTATAAAAAATGATCCTGGGTACCTTAACTGAAGGTCAAGACTTTAACAAAGTACTTTGTACTGGTGCAGACAGATAAGACACAAAATTCTGATTTTTTTCCCTCCCATTTTGAGCCTAATTTTTCTATAGAGCCTTGGTCATATTCCAGATAAAAAGAGCCAAATCATCCATCACTGGTATTCTATAAATAATTTTGATAATGAGAGAAGAAATACGAGCCAAATGAAATGTATTTTCTTGCCAAAAATGCAGTTAGCTGTGAAGGCGGTGCATAGAACACATAAGGTAAAGAACTTTTCTTGTCAACTTTCAAAGGCAGCCGTCCCATTGAATTACACGGGAGTGACAGACTCCTCGCTGAGTCAACAGTCCGCTGCATGAGAACAAACCTCGGTTATTTATCTAGAGCTGTGCTTCTATTAAACTTGGATAACTTGAGCCTTGGGAAAATTGTAGACAAGAAAAAGAGTTCTGGTTAAACTTCCTCTTCAGAGAGGAGCAAATGTCATTTGTGTTAGTTCTGGCAAATACAACCAAGTTGGGTTGTTTAAAGTAGATGTGCTCAAGAAAAGATATTGTATACCAAAGAACAAACTCTTCACAGAATTAAAAAACAGGCAGGAAATGATACTGCTGCTTTTTTTTCAGTTTGTGCCATGATTAGGACATTTCTTCAGTTCCCAGTTGCAAGTAGTAATTTATGCTTACAGTTCTTTTTTATTAAGAATGTGGAGTTGAATTTTGGCAGATGAAGGCTCTCATCACATTATAATTAAATTATTGCAATCTCAAGGAAGGAAAGAAGGAAAAGAGTAATGGGGGAGTGAGGGATGGAGGGAGGGAGGGAAGAGCTCTGGGAAGGAGGGAGGAGGGAAGGAAAGAGAGAAGAAAGGAGGGAGGAAGGAGGGAGGGGACTTTAAAGAAAAGATAGATTTCTGAGAAGGTAAGATTTATTTCACATACCTAGCTCATAGTTTGTTCTTTCTCTAGTGAATTACTTCCCATTTTTCCATCTTGCAGAGAGCTGGGAGATCACAGTCATAGAACAGGAGAGCTATTACCTCTTCCTCTGCCCAACTTTGGATGCCGTGGCCCAGAAGGAAAAAATATTTTTATGATATCAAGTATACGATCTCTTTTACATTAATTCCCCTGTAGTATTACTTCCCATTTATAGTCAAGTGTATATTTTGCATTTGATAATCTTTAAAGTGCAAAGTAAAAATAATTAAAATTTTACTTTGTTGAAAATAAAAAGTCCAGTCTCAGTTTATTTAAGTATATATTCAAGAATACTCACAGGGTGCTCGCTGTCTCTCTCTCTCTCTCTCTCTCTCTCTCTCTGACTCACTTTCTCTTTCAGCATGAAAAGTTGTTCAAGGCATATCTTCTGTGTCTGTATAAGAGACAAGTCCAATTGGGTCTTATATCACATTTATTTTTCTCATAAATATTTATGTGGCCTGATACTATTCCAGTTTTCCAGACAACTGGCCACCTTCAGACGACCAATATATTGTGATTTGATACCTATTGTGGGATAATTTTTTAAAGTACTTTTTATTTACTATCTTTTTCCCAGCATATTCAGGACAGATTCCTCAGCTAAATCAAGAACTAAAAGGCCATGGCTTAGGATTCAGGTAATTGTGTTGACTATTACAAATATTTCAGGCAAAAGCACATGAGCTATACTGAAAATTGTTTTACCTTCCTGGTCTTGAAGATTTGACCTGGGAATTATCATTAAGCTGTGTGGAAGAAATACTTGTTTTCTTACAGTACAAGTAGAATAACTTACTGGGGAAAAATAAAGTGCAACAATTATTTCTGTTCTGTCAATCATTACAATAAGATGTCCCAGAAGTACAGAAGGGAGGATAGTCTAAATCATCGAAAACTCCACTTCAAAATTATAAATTTTAGTGCTGAGGAAAATGAATAAACACAAAACTGTGACACAATATGATTACCCAGAATGGTCCAAAATTAAGAATACTCCAATTAAATTGTAAGTAAACCAGGTCTAAACTAAGTGATGTTCATATACTATCAATCAGTAATCAAAAATTATGTGTGGTTTTTAGATATCTACCAACATAATTTTTCAGTATTAAGTATGCCTAGTTCTAGTTGTTAAACAACAATCTCAAATAACATTCTTATACTTTACTATTGCCCAAGTCAAAATTTTCTACCCTATACATTACCATAATTCTTGCCTTTGATAGAAGATTCACTGAAGACTTATGATGAAATATCTCAGAAAGTATATTACATTTGTATTTTATTGTCAGCTTGTAATGTTTCCATAGTTAAAAACACATATTTATTTGTAGGTTCTGTACTACCCACTAGAGTATTTTGAATATTTCAGGGATAGACAAAATTTGTGCCTAAAAGCCAATGTTTTTGTATGTTTTATGGAATAAATTCTCATCCTTTGTTCACAAAGACTGGGCAAGTAGGAAGTCAGTGCATAATGACTCCTATTATACAGAAGCTGACATTGTGGGAAGGTAGATGCAAAGCTAAAACAATAGAATTCAGCTCGCATTTTTTCAGAGACATTTAACAAAGAAAAACTTAAAAGGGCTTATCACTCTAGGGATATTATTTGAGATAATCTGATGCAATATGATTTGATGTCATCTTTTTCACTTATGTGAGACAAATAACTTGTGCTACTTTTGAAAATCTTTGATAAGGTGCCCAGAAAAAACTACAAACAGGAATGTAGAATACACCTTCAGCACTACAATGTTAGAGGACACAAAGGACACCGCCATAGCTTAAGAAATGAATCTGCCCTCTGTGTCCCAGTACCTGGACGCCCTGCCTGCCCACCTTTCTGAAGCAGTACAGTATATTTATAATGGCTGACTAAAAGCCTTTCCCACGGAGTCTGACATCTCACAGCCTGTCCTCTACTGTTCTGTCCTCTGTCATTCCCCCCACCCCCTCCTCCCCTCTCCTCTCTGCTCTTGCCTGAGTCACTTTGCCTTTACTCTTTCCAGGTCTCATAAGTTTTAGTTGAGAGGTGGACATTTCTGGTAACGCACGGTTACAGCTCCGTGGACTGATTCTCTCTACCCCAGGATTTGCCGGGGTTGTTGATTTGCTCATGTGTTTAGTGACTTTTGAAATTTTACCATGGTCTTTTCCACCTCCACCCTTGGGAGTCTCTGTACCACCCCTTGGAGGGCTCAGCTCTGTGCTTGCGTATGCAGGATGCTGACCGTTTTAGCAGGGCTTATTTGAGCTTTCCTTCCCCTAATCTCTCTGCTGTGCTGTCCTAGAAATGGTCTCTGGTGGAGCTGCTGGTTTACAGTGCTCTGTAGCATGTACGGCTTCACAGACCAGTTAAATTCAGGTCCTGTGCAGAGGCGGATCTTGGGGTCAGTGTTTGAGATTTGTTCTCACTGCCTGAGGGCTATCAGGAGATGGTCATGCTGGTAAATAGCCAGCCAACCCTTTAGATTTTTCTCTTAGGTTGCTATTAGGCTCCTTTAATTGCTTACCACAGAAATATTCACTCGTTGGAGGAGCACCTTCAGGTTAGAATTTCTTTATAATATGTTTTATGTATCTTAGCATTTGGGGAACTTTTAAAACCCTGTTTTCTTGTGGTCTACATGTTTCCCCAGGCCAAGTCTCTGAGCCGTTGCTCAGGAGCTAGGGGAAAGGTGACTACTCCTCTCTGAGTGACGTCGCTAGCTTGTAGTGGGGTCACCGCTAAAGGCAGCAGCCTCTGGTCCTTACGAGTTACCTTTCCCTGTGCGGAACCTTGACTGCTCAGTGATTGTGGAAAAGGCCATCGAGGCCCAGAACTCCTGTCTGCCGGGTCTGTCCAAGCTCAGCTGGTGGAGCAAAGGTGTCCTGCTCTCTTGTCTCCACTCGCGTGGCTTTTCATCTCTGAACACGTAGCTGGGACAATGGGAAACAAGAACTGCTGGCTCACACCCGCTCCCAGGGGTGCACGTCCGGCCTCCCCTGCTAACCAGGAGGAGAGGGGTCAGCTCCTCTGGGCACACACTTTCTTGATGGAGCTCCTGCTAGTCTGCAGTACCTGAGCTTGGGTGGGAGCTCAGGGCCACTGGGATTTAATAGATTCACCAGGATTTAATAGATTTAATAGATTTCCCTGAATAAATGTTTCTAAATTTGCTTTATGCCTTTAGGACAATTTCCAGAAAACCCAAATTGTTGGTTTCTTATTTTTAAAAATTTGCATGAGTTGTAGTTACAACTATTTCTTGGGGGCAGTGGGCCACCGAACTCATGCCATAAATCTGGAAGTAAAACTGTGTCAGATGTCTTCATACAGAAGGTTCGTCTTTGTAACCATTTCGTTAGTCATAGTTCAGAATAAGGGACCAAAAATGTTAAAAAAAAAAAAGAAAGAAAAAGAAAGCTATTATCTGAATCTGTCTAAACATATATAATGCTTCCAGAAAATAAGCACATAAAAATCTTTAGAAAATTAATCTTTAATACACACTAAGTCTCCAACTTGCAAACTTTCGAGTTGCTAACTTTCACAGCTGCAAAAGAACCTTGAACTAGGAGCCCTCGCAGACGTGAAGAAATCACACAAGTAGCTCAGGTGTCTGCCGCACGTCTTCCCTGCTGTGCTGCCGTGTGCTCACTGTGAGCGGGATCCTGCGCACAGTGCGAGGCTGGGTCCGAGCCCAGGGAGTCCGGAACAGGAGGAAGAGCGCGGTGATGTGGCGGGGACCGCTGGGGAACGCAGAGCAGCGTGTGCTTCAGTCAAAGCTGTGTGAGACTCACTTTGTGGGACTCAGGAAGGGACCTGCCTTACGAAGCTTCTCCCAAAAAGGAACTCGTTCGCAAGTGTGGGACTCACTATACTTCCAATGCCATCACTGTCAAAATAAGAAAAATTAAGCTCGTAGGATGCACAGCGGAGGTTACGGACAGAGGTGCTGAGAAAAGAACTTTGCTTTTGAATCCCATGTCTGCACCTTAACAACAAATTTCTTGACTTCCACTTTTATTAGCTTATCAATAAAATGAGAATAACTGTGATTTAAAGTTCAAAAACAGTTGCTGGCAGAGAGGAATTATTGTATAAATGTTTGTTCTTCCTTCAACAATAATTAAACTTACGTTGAATATATGATAGAATTCAACCCCTGAATACAAAATTACTTCATAATCGTGTCTCTGAGTAGTAATTAATTACTTTAAGCCTATTGTGCTGTGTCTTCAATAAAATGTGATTTTTTAAGCACTGGCAGTTTAATGTAATCTCCAAAACATGCAATTATAAAGGAAAACTAACCTGAGGCATTCTTTCTCTTATGTTAAGTATATTGGTATATTTAAACCTATAATTAACTTGTAATTTTTAATGAAGTCAACTGGCTTCTATGGCCTATGAAAAATTAATTTAACTGAGAGGACTTCCAACTTTTAGATGTATTTCAACTTTAAAATATTCAATTATATTTTTCAAAATTAACTTAGCTTCTCAAATATATATTTTCCATGTAGTGTATTTTACCCAATGGCTTTCACTGGAGAAGCAAGTAAATTAGAGCAGAAACCCCAAGCCACACGTGTTCCTGACATATGGGTCTCTGCAGTTCTCAGGCAGCACAAGGAAAACTGATTACGTGTCTGGACAGCAGGAAGCTCATCTGACCAATTCATGAGAAGAAAATAAAAGTGAGATCAAACGCTATTGGAAGGACTTCAGGAAGCTGCATTTTCCCCTGATAGCACAGTTCTGCATAAAGAAGAGGTGATAATTCTCTGTTATTCTTTCCTTTTTCAGGTCATGGCTGATAGAAATCTAGGGTAGTCATAAAATTAAGTAAAGCAAACAAGTACAGTGCTGTTGAATATATCTGCTTCTAGATCTGATTTCAAATATTTGACAATGAGAGTTTGAGATAACATGTCACTGAGATATTATTCTCCTTTAGGACATGCTTTCTTCTCTTTGTGAGCTCTCTTCAAGGAATCTGCCTTGTCAGGGATCCTGTCCCATTGTCTTTTTCTTTATTAAATCTTTACAGCTTCTAATGTCTTCTTCTGAAGCCAATGATTGGTAATTGCACAATGTAACTTTCTTTTTCACAAGATATTAAAGAGGTAATAGAGAACCAGAAGAATAAATGGATTTAGGGTATATGCATATATGTGTGCATATATATATATATGGATTTAGGGTATATGCATATATATATGTATATGTTAGTATATGCGTATACTCTAACTCCATTTATTCTTCTGGTTCTCTATTACCTCTTTATATATGTATATATATAATATTCTTTTGTTCAAAACTAACAAAAATGAGATAATATGAAAAGAAATACCACTTAATATGTAACATTTTGAGTTGAATAAAATTCTTCATCAACATACTTAAATGCCACACTGCTTTTCACTAGCTCAGTATAAACAAAAACAAGTTCAAATGGGGCATTCTCTCAATACTGGAGATTTTACTATTGAAGATAATCTTAGAGAAACAAGGCCTAACATCACCTGTAACACATCTTAGAGAAAGTATTATAGATGGGGTTTAGGGTTTTTTTTTTTTTTTTTGGTACCAGGAATCGAACTCACGACCTCACACTTGCCAGGGAGGCGCTGTGCCGCTGAGCGAAATCCCCAGCGGGTTTGGGTTTTTTAATGATGTTTTGTTCTTTATTTTACTTGGTCCTTCTTATTATTGATGATTGCATGGAATTAAGCTATTTCATTACCTATTAAATACTTGATTTGACAGTTTACATACAAATATAATTTTAACAATAAATCTCCCAATTTTTCCTTTCTTTTCCTAAAGCTTATCATGTCCAAATCACCTAGTCATTCTGTTATGTTTTATAAAGAGGTACATGGTGTGAATAAATTTTGTTCCAGTGACTTGCTCAAAAGGACACCTAAATTCTCCATAGAGAAATTTCAAATGGTAATGAAAACCACACAAAAACGGGTGAAAATCAGACTTCCATAAACATACTGAGATAATCCACCAGGTGGAAAGTGTAGGAGGGTGATTTACGCTGTCCAAATTCTTCTTAGAAGAACTCAGTATGGTGATATCCCTAGGTCATCAAGTGAATGACAGCTGTCATCTGCAAATGCCATGTGGTCACATGGTTGAGATACCTCTGCAAAGTTATCCTGATTTTAATCCTGACAATACAGTTAAAGAAATGCTTCTTGTTCATGTGAGTGGTATTCCTGGTCAGGTCTGTGAGTTCTGTTGCACCTTATTTTATTACTAAACATTTTCCCAAAACTTATTACTGTGGAAATGATGTTAGATTCAGAAAGTCTACTTTTCTTTACTTTTCATTACTTCTTTGTTTGTTCATTTTTTTGTTTTTTATTTTCTGGTACCAGGAATCAAACTCATGACCTTGTGCTTCAAGGCAGGTGCTGTGCTGCTGAGCTAAATCCCCAGCCCCCTGCTTTTTATTACTTCTTAGCTTTGTCAATGGTAATAACAAATGATTAAAAACAATAACAGGATCACTTTTTGACTATATATGTCTCCTGTCATGTTTCATCCTTGCAATTTTAAAGGTATTATTTGTACAAACTAAATGTAGAAAATTGTCATGTAAGAAAAAGGGAAATACATTCTTTGAATAGAAATGTGTTACAAAATTCCTTCCATTAACCAAATATTTATATTTTATCTAAACGAAATGTGGTTTGGGAAGACACACAAGTAGAAGCTCTTTATTTATTCAGAACCTAGTTGTTTCTTTTCTTCACCATCTTTATAACGTTGCTGTGCTTTCTGCCTGCACAATTAAATTTCACCAAAGAAGAGCTATGGAGGAATTCCTTCTCCAGTTTGTCAGCACTCACACACTTCAATACAGAACAAAATTGATTGTAAAACCCACATCTTACTTGAAATATTCCTTGTTATGATTGTATTGTGTTTATGAGATCCCCAACTGTGATAGTCAGTTTTCCATTGCTATAAAAATTACTTGAGATAAGACGGTTTTATACAGAGCAAAGGTTTATTTTGCCTCACAGTTGGTGAGGTTCAGTCCCTAGTCCATTGGACCCATCAGGTTTGGATACAGCAAAACCATTCATCTCATGGCTGAGTGAAAAAAAGACAAAAGACTAGACCAGGGTCCAGCAATTTCCTGTGAAAGTAAACATTCCCCAGTGACTTAAAACCTCCCAGGGGCACAACTTATTACAGGTTCTTCATACCAGGAAGGGTTGTATATGCCTGTACTCCCAGCACTATGGGAGGTTGAGACAGGAGAATTCCAAGTCTGAGCCCAGCAGCAGCTTAGCAATTTAGCAAGACCTTGTCTTGAAAGAAAAAAAGGGCTGAGATGTGAATCAGTGCAAAGGCCCTGGGGTCAATATTAAGGCCTTAAAAAAAGGGATCTATGATCTTCCAGTAGTGCCATGGGCTACTGACCAAGGCTTAAACACACAGGTGTTTGGAGAACACCATGGAGCAAACCCGCAGCACCTACCCAACTTCATAAGATAAAAATCTCTTGTCACTGCGCATACAGAGAGACATCGGTATGCTGTTACCTCTCAGTTTTATTCCTTTTCATTGCTTGCTCTGACTGATTCATTTAATGTAAATATTGTATGTATATGTCTTTTCCTTTTCTAAGTTTACTTATTAATATATTCTGTAAATTCTGAAAAATATAGAAAAGTGTTCCCCCAAATTAAATCCTTCTCAACTTCAATCCCATCACATCACGTTTCTGCAAGCATGGGATATTTTATTTTAAGACAAGGTAATTGTTTGCTAATGTTAGTAATTACAATATAATTCTTTTAAAAGCATAAAATCAAACAATTTTATTTTTATAAGAATGTCCATAGGCTGATAAACTCTTTTCATATATATCTTAGAAAATGAAGTGATCATGTCTAAAGCAAAATCACTAGGAAAAGTAGAGCTAGGCTTACTTTTCAAATATCCCTACATGAAAACAAACTTGTGATTTTATGGTTTTCTATTACTTCATTTAAATTTCAATCATTTTCTAAAATGATAGGGGGAATCTGAGTGCTAATGAGAAAATGATATCTTTTTACAGGACATCGACTTAATGAAATTCACAACACATTTTACCTGAATTATCTGGTATATTATTTTAAACCACAAGTAATTTTTAAATTCATGCTGACACTCAAAATTTTCCTGTTATCAGATATATTTTTAAACATTTCCACCTCTCCCATTTCCTAGACACAATATTTTACTTAGAGTGACTATTGAAAATAACTTCACAATAAGGTGAGAAGTATTTTATTTACCCTATTTCTAGGGAAGAAAATAAATAATTAGGAAACAGATAATTAACTTCCTCAATTCTATTACCAAACTATGTTATTTTTAACGTTTACTGTCAAGAAGTGTGTTTTACAAGGGAATTGCTCCTCTTTAGCACTCTAGCTTCTTGGATTGGCAACTTCTCTAGACAAACTCTTGACCAGAACCTGCTTACCCGCCCCCTCTCCTACTATGTAAGTCTAACAAGTGCCCGGATGTACAGTGCTCCTCCCACCTTTCGAACGAGCTTGCCTTCCCAGACCCAGTGTGTTCTACTTTTCCCGGCTCTGAGTCTGACTTGGCAAGGCGTCTTGTGGAGACCTCTAATTGATGAATACATAGTTGGTTTTCACAAATGTGTTAGGTCTACTAGCAGGTCCTTTTGGCTTTTATTTTGAACTGTTTTCCTCCCTATCATAAAAATGTAAGTTTTTGGCTCTTACTTGCTTTTTTTTCCCATAGCCTTTCAGCATATAAGAGGGAGTGTATGTCCCTAAAGCTCCTCTAAGACCTCAGCAGACCAAAAGAGAGATTTCAAAATGTACAGACAGGATTAGGACGCTTGAGTCAAAGTGGTCACATGATGGCTGTGCCATTTACCATGTTTGCAACCTTGTGGTTAATAGTACAACAGGAATTATAGCACTTCCTTTCGGAGACTGGATTTGATAACCGTCTCGTTCTGGTGCACAGTAAGCACACCATAAGTGGTGGCTTCAATGACATATAAGGGTAAATCCGAAGTTCTTGGCATTAAAATTTAACACGTTCCATGTGAAATTCCATAGTCACAAAATCCTAAGCCAGAGGCTCCCTGGGGCTTGGAAGAATGGGAAAATTTCCATGCTAGAAGTATGAACAAGCAATGTTGGTGTGTGTACAAGCACATGTATGTGTTCTACCCTTTGATATTCTTTTATAGGAAATTATAAGTTATACATGGTCAAACAAAAAGCAAGCGTCAGATGCCACCATTGATCTGCAGTGTATTCATGAGACTTAGCATTCAAACTCCGTAATGTATGACTGCAGCCTAACCCCAGGGAAACCCTTTCACCTTCCAGTGCTGCCAGGAATGGGGTTGGATTTCCATCAAGCTGTCAACCTTAGTCCTGTCCATGTCATTTCTGCTTAGTACAATTTTAACAGCTTTATGAAGGTGTAATTCTTATAATATACAATTCAATCAGTCAAAGTGTGCAATTCAATTTTTAATATATTAAAGCCTGTCACTATCAGAAAGTATTTTTCATTTATTGATTAACAAGAAGTAGTATAAAAAATGGAACAATTTGACCTTTGGCTTCTGATTATTGGTAAAACCATAAATATCGAAGACAGAATTTAATTCTCTATGACTTTTGGGTATGCACTGCATGCAAATGATATGTAGAGCAATACCCAGACTCGCTAAAAGATACGTTAATGCTATTTGTGTGAAAATAATAGAAGGAAAACTATGGATTTGAGTTTAGATAGCCAGGACTATAATCAGTTCTTATGTATCTAGTCAATGAAATTAAATAATAAGCAAAATAATCACTCAGTAAAGTGTTATGTCAGTGTTCTTACAGGTTGTCATCATAAAGCAAAAATGAATGATAAGGCTATTGAAAGAAACATGATTTTTATTGAGTCTAAATTCATCTTTGTGTAGGAGTTCTCACTAAAATGTTTATGTTGTCAGATTGTTAGTACAGGAAAGGTTGGAACATTTTGATCAGATACCTAACATAAAGTACAAAGTGAGTAAAGTGACATGTACCTTGAAGGGTACAGTAAATGGGACTTGAAGATACCTGGAAAACATGTGGAAGAGTTTGGACCCATGGGGTTAAATTAGAAAAATAATCAGATGAAAAACTTGACTCACTCTTCACAAGATTGTGTGTTTTTCCTTATCACTTCAATAGTCAATGAAAAAATTATATGCAACTAGAAAAAAGGACAGTAATTGAAATACATAAAATTATAAACAAACACTGTAGCATTTCACTGCTCTTAAGAGGCATCACCACTTATAAAATTATGCATTCTTATTTATGACATTTAAAGTGCATATTTTACTCCTGTGAAAATCCAGGACACCCACAACTGTAGAAAATATAAAAATATATTGCAAAACACTGACAGGAATGTTCACGTTGCTTTGTAACCCTGTAATGTGGTGTGCTCGCTCCTGGTCCCCACTTTGCACGTGTTTCTTGTGGTTCACAGGGGATCACTATGTACATCCAGTTTCTACTCCAGCAGTTTGTTCTACAAATAAAACCTCTGATCCTGGGATTTTACTCAGGTCCACATCTTCCACATGCTACACTCTTCATCATTTTATGCACTCTAAAACAAGCACTTAGAATTAGGGGGACACCTCTCTTCTGAAAATCCAAAATCTGAAATACTCTGAAATACAAAATTGTTTTAAGCAATTGTTTTGGTTTTGATTAAGATATATTAACATGATATATGGGTGGGTTTCAGTGTCAGAGTTCCACACTTGGACATTGTGCGCCATTGAATCCAACCTCCGCTGTCTCCCTCCCACACACTCCCGTCCCAACCTCTGGTCCTCGCTGCTCTCCACTGGGCCCACCCACCTCTAAGCTTCCTCATTTTAAAGAGAATGCACAATACTTGTCCTTCTGTGTCTGAAGAAAAGAAAAATGGAAGAGAATCAAAGGTTACCAATATAGCAATCTATCAAACTACAAGGGTGAGCAAGAGAATAAGACAAGAACAGTGGATATTCAAGCAATTAGAAGAAAATCAACGAAATGACAGGAACGAGTCCCTATCTGTCAGTAGTAACCTGGCAAATAAATGGACTAAGTTCTCCAATAAAAGTACGCAGATTGGCTAACTGGTTTTTAGAAATACCCGAAAACATGCCACCCACAAGAAATTCACTTCACCAATAAAGATACTCACACAAATGACAGTTGAAAGATATAAAAATATATTCCAAGCAATTGGAAACCAGGAGTGGGCTAGAGTAGCTTTACTTATATATAACAGAACAGACTTGTAGAAAAAAAAACTGTAAAAGGAGGTAAAGAAAGTCACTATATAGTGACAAAGGGATAAATTCATGAATAAGATGGAACAGTTTTAACTCTCCATGCACCTAATGTTGGAGCATCTAATTTTACCCAACACTGTTGGAGCTAAAGGGAGAGGAATATGCAGGTACAAGGGTAGTGGGGGCCCCGACTCTCAGCAAGGACAGGATATCCAGACAGAAAGTCAACAAACATCAAAGTTCAACCGCAGTATGCATCAAATGAGCTTAGACATTGACAGAACTTTTTATTCAACAGTTATAGAATGCACATTTTTATTTATCAGTGAATATAATTTCCTCTAGGATACACCCTGTGATGGTCCACGAAACTAGTTTTAACAAATACTTAAAAATGAAATGAAATCATATCCTATATCTTTTCTTATCACAATGGAACAAAATAAGTAAAAACTGAAAGAAAGTTTGGAAATTATATAAACAGAGACTAAATAAAACATTTTCCAGCCAATAGATCATCAGAGAAATAAAAAATGAAATGTGAAAAATTCTTGAAATAAAGGAAGATGGAAATACAACATATCAACACTTTTGGGATGCAGAGCCCAACACTTCTTGAGCACAGGTGCGACATCCTCATGCAGAATAGTCCACACCTGACCTCATGTGATAGGTTGCAGTCAAAGCACGGGCACACAAAACATATACAAAATTATCCTCAAAAATATGTAAAGTATAGATATCATAAATAAATTTCACATTTAGGTTCAGGTCTCATTCTCATCATATCTCATTTTGTGAATGCAAATATTCTAAAACCTAAAAAATCTAAACTCTGAAACACCTCTGGTCCCCGTTACTTTGGATAACGTGTACTCAGTCTGTCCTCAGAGTCAGAGACAATTCTCTAGCTATCACAGGCTGCCTTGCTAGGGAACACGCAAACCTTCTCTATACACAACACAGGAAAATTTCTCTATATGGAGCACATGCGAATATGTACAATCAGACAGCTTTTAATACAGGTGGCAGTTTGGGGTGACAGACCATACTCCCCCCACTCACCTAAACTTGGGCAACACCCCAGTGCTGGTCTTCCTTCTGTCGTCTTCAGAGCAGCAGAAACGCAGTAACAGTTGTCCAGAACAGCTCTAAAGCTCCTACACAGAGCACTCTCCTGTTAGATCTCGTGTCCTGCCCTTTGGTCATCTCTCCCCACTCAAATCTTGTTAAAGGTTCATACGTAGGGACTGTGTCTTGTGAGTGAGCTCCAGGACCGACCTGTGTGCTGGAAGCCCCCCTGTGACTCAGCATTCTGTGAACCATTTCTGTCTGTCATACCCAGAAAGCCAGTGAGAGACACCCCGACTGGGACACACACATTTAAACTCTGAAAACGTGAGTTATCTGTGTGTGCTTTTTATTTGCTCGTCATCCTGACACCTTTCCTCTCTTCCTGCCATCCTTTTGGGCAAGGATCCACCCTCAGCACATCTTCTGCTGTCTTCAGTACGTGTAGCTGGTTTTTCTTTTACCACTGGCTGTACAGCTACAATTTTTAGCTTGCTGTGCATCAGAGCCTGGCAACCGTTGGATCCATTACATGATATCGTATAGGCAATTTTCAGTTAGGCAGGGTATGCGCCATGTGGCTTTCTTTGAAGAAAAATGTTGGGTGGACTTCTTACCTGAAGTTAACCCGTGGATGAGAAACTTTCACTGGCATTGTAGCTCAACACTATCCACGAATTATTTAAAGAATGAAGTCAGAGCTACAGGAAAGAAAAAATATCAGCCAGGAGATTTTTGCAAAAAAATTCAAGTGAGTCTGAGGAATAAACTCTTTCCCCTGAGTTTGGAAAGTATATGAGGAAAAGTACTGCGGAAATAAAATTGATGGAGTCGCTCAGCACTTTTTAGGTAAGTAGTGAGTCTTAGGTAATGGACTGAGTCCCAGTTGAACAGTGTCAAATAGTTCCGGTGATTGACTGGTCCTCAAAGACAAAATAGGCCACTGAATTAGGTGACTCTAAATCTTTGGTGTCTGACATAAAAGAAGTTTCAAGTACATGTAGTGCTGTAGCTGACAGGGAGGAACACCAAGGCCAGACACCTGCGGACTGGCCTCGCTCTGGTCCCAGCCACTTGTTCCCACGGCTTCCCTCTGGAGTTCTGTGTTACCAGGGCTGGCCTTGCTCTAGCCCTGAATATGTGGTCCATCTCCAGCTCAGCCACTCCACACATATAACACATATCTGAAGGAAAAGGAAAAAGAAAAGCTGATTTTTATGGGCTACCAGCTACTTCCATCAGTCTGTAGAGTCTAACTCATAAATGTTGGCCATCATCCATTTCTGCAATTTTCAAAGGTAATATTGTTATGCAAATGATAAAGCCTAATGCAAAAGCCAATGTTTCCTTCTGCTTAGGTTTTACCCCTCAAATTCTCTCTATGTCTTAGCAAGTTTGAAGACTTTCTGCAAAAGAGAAAATTCTACCTTGTTTCCTACAGCTTTTGGGCTATGCAGGTATTTGGTAACCATTCTCTGTTGGAGGTAGGTGAGAAGAGGAAAATTACAGTGAAATAAATAACTGATAGACACTTGATGACAGTGGAAGGAAGATAAACAACTGTTACATAGAATTTATAATGATTTAATGTATTTTTCATTCACAAAATTTTATATTGCTTATGCATGTATGTTTTAATATAGTAGCTTCTGACAGAGCAAGGATAGAATTTAAAAACTGACATTGACAATAAACAAATAAGACAAAACATACTGATGATTAAATCCTTTCCAAAAAATTGATTCCATCATTTCCTGCCAGGAAATGGTTAATGTAAAACGTACAGATCAATTTTTCACCACAAATATGTGACTACGTCCTCATGGTTTTGTTAGCCAAACAGTGAGATGCTGATTCACACTGCCCTGAGGTGAATGTGACCATTTCCTTCAAACAGTTCCTGTTACAAATGCAAGTTTGTCCCGTCTGGTATTTGGATTTGTGTTTTTCTTGACATGATTTATCACAAACTTGATTCT
Source organism: Chinchilla lanigera (assembly GCF_000276665.1). Classification (NCBI taxonomy): domain Eukaryota; kingdom Metazoa; phylum Chordata; class Mammalia; order Rodentia; family Chinchillidae; genus Chinchilla; species Chinchilla lanigera. The sequence goes on along the minus strand of NW_004955471.1, from coordinate 10,848,363 downwards.
ACTGAATCTCATCCTGTTTATATTTGCTCCCATCTCTAACCTGAACCTATGTAGAAAACACGTGGCTGATGTAGTTCCTATATTCTACCCCTCAGAAATAGCTCTGTTAGAGTTTAAAGGTACCTCAGTATTTAATCAAATGTACTCAGGGACAATTTTGAACAAATATGAAGATAACACAAGGAATGAATGTTTAAGAAATAGAAAAGGGGGGGCTGGGGATTTAGCGCAGCGGCACAGTGCCTGCCTGGCAAGCGCAAGGTCGTGAGTTTGATTCCTGGTACTGGAAAGAAAAAAAAAAAAAGAAATAGAAAATAGTCTCAGAATGAAGTTTTAGGATATGGTACCAAACCTGAAAGTTATTTCCTTGTCAGGCTGGGTGAGTTCCATTGTAAATCACAATTACACTGATGTATTTTAAATCAAATATTATACTTCAGCATATTATATATCATCTTTTGAAAACTGATATTTCAATGGAGATGAAATTTTGATCAAAGAATCAATCAGAAGGGTAAATCATGCTTACAAAAAAGAAAAGAAAAAAAGCCTAAAAAATACTGTCATATAGTTGTTCACAAATTTTCAAGTGCTTTCCATTCTGTGTATCAAATATAAGCTGAGCTCTTGACAATCAGCATAATAAAGAAGTTAACTTGAAACTCTTGTGTATGTGACTATAACATGTTCTTCAGAGCGTTATCATTCTAATATGCCCGTTATATTTTAGAGCAAAGGAAAGGGCTCTCAGCTCTAACCCAGAGCACTTCACACTGGCAAACGGGAAAGGCAGGGAGCCACTCAGTCAAAAGTTAATCTCATCCTTAAAACTAGTTTCACTTGTAGAAGAAGAGTTTTTGTGGAACACAACAAAATAGTCTAAAAATAGTCGAGAAAAATAGACACCCATGACTGAGCAGGTCAGTTTCTGAAAGATAAAAAAGCAGGCGCTTGCTAGAACAGAGAACACCACGCACCCCAGAGCCACAGCAATGGCAGCGCAGCGCGGTGTCGGCGAGGCCCAACCCCCAGGCTGCCAGCGGCACTGGACGTATGCAGAGAAGCTTCCCTTGTGAGAAAGCTGGTGACAAAAATCTCTGGGGTAACAGTATATTTTAATAGGTGTCTTAGTCACTTTTCTTTTGATGTGAGGCAAAATACCCAACACACAAAGTTAAAGGAGGCAAAGTTTATTTGGTTTACGGTTCATGGAAGTCTCAGTCCACACAGGCAGGTTCCAAGGCAGAGTGGCTTCGCGGAGAACAGCTCATGGCGGGCAGAAGGTAGTAAAGCAACCGGTGACCTTCATGGCAGTGTCTTTCTGCCCCTTTTATGTTTCCAGGCTGCTCAGGGAGGGCAGCACTCAGCCCCTTAATCCCAGTGCCCTCGATCCTGGCACTGCACCATGCACTGATGCCAGAGTCACACTCTGTAGACCCTGCCACCTCTGAAAACGCCCCACCTATGACTGCAAGAGGCCTTGGGGGGACACCTAGACGCAGGGACAGCAGCAGCCTGTTCAGAAAATTGTGTTTCCTGCGATTATTTTGGTAATGGAGAAAGCTAAATTTTTTATCTTCTTTTCCATATAAGGGTGAAGTACATACAGTTGAAAGATCTAAATGAAACAGAATATTCTAAATCAAAAGACACTTAATGAGAACCTTAATTTCTATCAAAATGTTAAAATAATAAGAAATGTTGACCTAATGTAATATGAATAAATATCAATGCTAACATTTAAATACTAGACATCAGTATTTAAATAGATGGCCTTAAACTCTTAGGGATCCTCCTGCATCAGCCTCCCATGTTCTGAGATTATAGGCATATGCCACCACTCATGGTTCAACATGTCATTATTAATAAATGTTTTAAAGAATAGCATGACACATGTAAATGAGCAATGAGAAAGCAGGGCATGAATCCCTAGCTCCAGATAAAAATAATCTCTCTGAAATGGATTAATACTCACTCATTTATTATCCTTGCCCTGGCCCATTTGGGAATTACACCCAGGATCTTGGCAGTGAGCTACAACCTCAGCTGCCCTTTTTACAATTTTAGACAGGAGCTCACCAAGCTGCTAAATTGCAGAGGCTGAACTTGAACTTGCTATCCTCCTGCCTCAGCTTCATAACAGGTATGGGTCACCATGCTTAGCCTGTTCATTATTTCAAAAGGGGTAACTGTCAGAAAAATTTAACCCAGAAATCATATATGAAAGAAATGCTGAAATAGTATAAAATTAATGTACATTTTGTCTATCGTACAAAATACATAGTTACAAAAATTAACCACTGACCAAATATGTAACTATCTAGAATAAGCAACCCCAGCAGTATTCACTCACATACAACTAGATCAGTTATTCCAGTTTGTCCTTCAAAATAAAGTGGTTGAGTGTGTACTCCATGGTATGAGAGGCGTAAACATGAGGTATCTTTCAGTGTTTTTCCTCTCAGGGAAAACCATGCCATATATTTTGTTACATACAATTATCACTGTTCTTTGTTCTGCAGTTTGGTGGATGTCATGCTTGTATCTAGATGTTCCCCAAAGACTCATGCACTCATAGATGGGGCTTTGCAGAGCTGGCTGGATCTAGGATGTGTGGTATTGGGATTAAGAGAGTGTGGTACTGAATTAGCCCACTGACTGGAATTAGTGTAGTTCTGGGTGTGGCTATGGGAAGCCTTATCCTGGGTATGTGGGGCACCAATCAATCGGCTTGTAGCCTGGAAGGAATACAAAGGGAGAGTGGGAAGGCAAGGTGATCGCCGCTGCTTGCTGTGCACTGCTCACTGACTCCTGCCGACCCCGCCATGGACTGTTTCTTCTCTGCTGTGCCCCCTGCCTTGGAGCCAGCTGACTATGGACTGAAATCTCCACAAATATACCATGCTCTAAAATAACCTTTCCTCCTTTAACTGGTAGGTATTGCGCATTTTGCAAATATAACTTTTCCTCCTTTAACTGGTAGGTATTACTTTTCTCAGCACTGAGAAAAGTAATGAAGACAGGGGGTATTAGGATAAAAAGAGATATCCATCTTAAAAGCTGTACGTGTTTTGTCTGGGTGTTTTTGTAGAGGGTTGTGTAGAGATAATGTACTTAGGTTCAAGTTAGTGTTAAAAGCCATAGCAGCAGAGTGCTACCACGATACTCCTGTTGTTTATGTTAATGAAACCGAGTCACAAAAAGTTTTGTATTTATGATTTGATCATTTAGTCACAGTTCTTGGAATTAGTGTAGTTCTGGAGGAAGATCAGTTTTGTAAACTTTTCAGAAAAAGGAAATTGAATTAAACAGTTTTGGAAAAGTGAGCTGACCCAGGCTCAAGTCTGTAACACAGAAGCCAGGTGGAAAATAATGATTTTTGTTTAGTTATTAAGTGTAGGAAGTTCAAATGTAGTTTATTCATGTATTAGTTTCCAGAAGTTGTGGCTGTGGGTTTTACACGCAAATTATCACATATTTTCCTTGAATATCAACATGGTCTGCTAACTGTCCATACAGAGGCCACGCAGCTTCCACCCAGAATGTGTCCCTTGCCTTTGCAGAAGCCAAATCAGTGAGAAATCATTTCAGGAATTATGAAGCCTCCAACCCATCCACACAGCCCTGCACTTGTTCAGAGGCGTCCACTTCCATCCAGGGTACATGTGACTTTGCGAAGCTCTTCAGAAAGTGCATTAATCATCCCTCTGTAATTTGTTAGTTTCTCTTGATGTGTATTTGCTCTTTTCATCCAAAAGTGATCTGCTTTTTATTGATACAAGGTGTGAGCTACAAATATGGTGAATATCAGGATTTATAAAAACTTCTTAGAATCTAAGAACCACTGCCATTCATCCTCCTCACAATGTCCCAGTTGCTTCTAACATCCCTTTTTTGAGATCTTCTGAAGCAGTTCTGGGAGTTTTCTCTCCTGTTTGGTCAAGGTGTGATAAACATACAGTGAATGTTGCTGTTCTGTGCCAGCCACAGAAAAGCAGGCTCATGAAATCATGACAGAATCTCCTCAGCATCTTCTGACACTCCCTTGAACATCAAAATGGCCCTGAAAATGTAACCCAAGCTTTCCTGGTTCTTGGCAGAACAAAGAGAGGATGTCAGCAGGCCACTCCATCAGTAAGAGACCACTCAGGCCATGTCGTAGTTTCAGAGAAAATAGAGTTTATTGTAGAACAGGAAAGACAGCCCAGAGAGAGAGGTGGGCTGCTCCACAGAGAGTGAAAGGTTTTCCTTCTTTGCCTCTGTTCTCTTTATTTTCCCAGCTTTCCACCTGTATGGTGATCCTGTGCCCTTCTTGCAAATGTGTGAAGGAAGAGGAAAAGTTCCTTAGTTTAGTCGTAAGTTTCTCACACCTTCTGCCTTTAGGGTACTCCTTGCTCTCCTCTTGCACAGGTAATGAGGAAACTTTTTTTTTTTTTTTTTTATTTCCAGGGTGGAAAATTCTGCTCTGTTTACCTGCGCAGGGTGGTCCCTTCTGACCTGTCATATATATCAGTGTTCTAGAAGTTGAAGGTTTTGAACCAAAATAAAGGACATAAAGGCAGCCAGGAAAGCACAATTAAAATGACACTCATGAAAGAAAACTTCCAGAACTACTGCTTCAGAAAATAGCAAGAATGACGTGATACTTATATTCTGAGCCATGAGGAGGCTTCTGAGAATTAATGACAATATGCCCTTACTCTAATGAAGTTTTAAAATATTCACCCTTTATGTTAATCACGGCTCATATTTTTAAAATTCTGAGTTATTTTCATGTGCATCACCATATACCAGAGTTGGGTTCTGAGGAAGAGGTCTTTTCTGAAGAGTAAGAATGCAATCAATAAATGATTATTCCTTAGGAATTTTACTTGGATTGTTTAGTTGTTTCTTTTTCCCCTTCTTCTACATTAGCAAATGACCCTCAAAGTCAGCATTTACAAGAACTCTGCTCGTCCCGTTTTCCCCGTCCCTAGACATACTTGGGTTTCACCACCCATTGAATCAGCACCCTCGGTGACCTCAGCTTGCTTTGGTAAATCCCCCAATTAGCCAGGCTGCCCCGTTGCCGACCTCCTTGTCTCCAGTGACCGTCACCCTCACTCTCCTGAAGCTATCTGTCCACGCTATCTGTTCTTCCCCCACCCAGAATGATTAGTGTTCTGAGATCATAACTTCAGAGCAATTGCACTCTCACCTCAGTATTTCTCTCATTCAGTTACACTGAAGACATCTAAAGATTTGACTTCTTAAAGACTTCCCCATAGTGACTTTATTCCTTCTTATATCTTATCTCTCTTTTTGCATTTATTTCTTTATCATTCAAGTTTAACACTTTGTACAGAATACTCTTGACTATACTTTTAAATCCATTTTCCTCTAACACTACTTACTGAACTGCTTAGAAACTTCAATACTGAATAAAATGAATTACATGATTTGCTATAGGGCCTCCAAGTAACATAAGGCAATATTATAACTCCCAACCTGTTACATGTCTGATACATCAAGGTCGTGTCCCTCAAAACTGAAGAATGAATTCTGAGGAAGAATGGAGGTTAAGAGTAGGAAATTATATTGAGGGAGAGCTTCTGTCTGAGAGAGGCAGGAGGGGACCCAGGAAGTGGGTTGCTGCTGACTCCACTTTACATAGGAAGCGTTATAGACCAAAACCACAAGGTGGGTACAAGGTGGGACAAAATTATGATCAGCCAATCAGATTGTAAGTATAGTCCCTTAGGTAATGTTGATCCAGTGGGGAAAGAAATCTCATTGCAAAGGTACATGGAAAGAACAGGGACCTTTTTTGGAAGGGGTGGGTCAAGAGGTCCTGATCCCTCACCAGGATGACTGATGCCTATTTAGAATATTGACCATTATTGTTTATCCCTGGTAAGGCACATAGGCCTGGTCATTCTAGCCTTTTCTCAAGGCCCGGCCTTCAACAAGTGCACCTCCAGCCACAGTTGCTATGTGTTCTTATCTTCTGCACTGAATCCATGGAGGGCCCAGCCCCCTCTGCCTATATTTCTACCTAACAGCTGTTTATAATGATTTCTTAGAGTCTACATTTTGCTAGTGCTACCATAACTTTATAGTAACCAACTGGTTTTCAATAGGAAAGACCACTAATATATATATTGTCTTAATCAAAATTTTCTATACATTCTTGCAGCAACAGGTACAAATTTCCTCTATATGCCTCACAATTTTTGAATTCAGGAAATGGAGGTGATATAAAGATGATATAGGACCTCCAATAATCCAAGTAATGTAAGGGAAATATTATAACTCCCAACTTGCTAAATGTCAGGTATGCTGAGTTCCCCAAAGTTGAAGAATGAATTGTAAGGAATAATAGAGGTTAAGAGTAGGAAATATTTGTTGAGGGAAAGACAGCTTCTGTCTGAGACAGACAGACAGGGAACCAGAAAGTGGGTTGCCCAGGAGCCCACTTTTCAAAGGAAATTTTAGAGAAATATCGCAAAGCAGATATAAGGTGGGATAAAACTCTGATTGACCAATAAGATTACAAGTGTAGTGGCTTAGGTAATATTGAGCCAATGGGGAAGCAGATCCCATAGCATTCAGAACCTTTTCAGTGTTCTGGAAAAGCGTTCCTGGAAAGAAAAAGGACCTTTTCAGGAAGGGATGGGTCAAGGTTCTGGTCCTCCATCCAGGTGCTTGATGCCTATTTAGAGTATCATTCGGGGAAGCACAGGTGTAGTTATTGCACTTTGCCTTGGGGTCTGGCCTCCACCCACAGTTGCCCTGACTCCTGCGGGGGCCTAGCCCTGCGTGGCTGCCTATAATATTTCTACCTTTGTTGTCCATCATAGAGGTACCATGATAACACACATAAAGACACTCATGAAAAAGAAAGCCAGACTGCTCCTGATTTGGGGGAGCTAAATGTCTCAGTTGTACCCTGTAACTTGCCTTTTGGGGCTTCTTCAGGAAGGTGAGTTATTATCCCTCACATCTGAGAGCTCTCTTTGTCAACCTATTTTCAGAGAAGGTGCGCTCTACTACTAACACCACAAACATTTCCGTTTTACTTATTTGCCAAAAAATGCTTTTTAAATATCGAGACTTTGCATCAGTTGATCTCTATCAAACACTCTAATTCTGAACAACATAAGAGCTAACAAGAAATCTGACCTCTTGTTTTAAGATATGTCTTCACCGATTTTTTCTAATCCATTTAATTGTATGTGTAAGGAAACCTGAACAAATTTAAAAATTGACAAGTTCAAAGGGGGCGCTAAGTAAATTGTGTTTATGAAGATTTAACTGACGCTGTAGGACCTAAGTTTTTCCTTTTTGTTAAGTCCCTGTAGAGTATTTTTCTAAGACCAAGGCCTATTATAGAAAATATTGCTTTCTGAAGCAGACTTTAAGTGGTATAGCAGCCTATGGAGATGAAGTGACTTTGAACACACTTAAAAAGAAACAGAAAACAAAGCAATGTAAAATATCCGCTTGAGCAGCTTGCCACCTAAAACTTATTATACCATCGCTTTCTGCTGCATGCCTAAATTCTGCTTTACAATAGCTCATTTTCTTACCACCTATTTTATTGAGAAATGCCTCTTTTTCGAAAGTTCAGATAATTTTGGCTCTTTTCTTTTGGACAAAAATGACCAAGCCCTTGAAATCAATCTTAGGCAATGGATATGGGGCAGATATGTAAACACAGCCCTGTCTGGCTTACCTCCTCATATCTTCCAAATTTCTATTTATGCTTACATGAAGTATTTTTAAGAAAAGAGGAATAGTTTACCCATTGATGAAGGAAACAGGAAGCTATTTCTCTGGCAAGTAGTACAAAACATAAACGTTCACTGAAAAGTAAACCTACAGCATTTTGTAGGTTAGAAACTTCTAGAAGATTCTGACATGATTTGTTGATAAGTGGAGCAAAGAAATGATGAATTAAGGTAAAATAAGGAGGCACAGCTTTGAAGTTAATTATTTTTGAATGACTCAATTATTTTTACAATAAGAACAAAAGTTTCTGTCTGTTCCTTCGGGTGGGGCCCGTGGGAAATGCAGGGAGGAGGAAGGGGTGGGAGGGGAGCCAGGTCCTACCCTCAGTAGTTGCCTTTGTTCTTTCTCTGCCTTAAATCTGTAAGGATTTACAACGTGCATTATGCACGGGGAACCTCCAGGAGACAATGACCATGTGCAAGGCAGGGACAGACAATGGTCTTCTTTTCCTTCCAGGGGAAAGATGTATAACCCATACAGAAAAGCAAGAAAATATTAGACAGTAAAAAGCCAGGCTGTGGCTTTTGCAAAGGATTTTGATAGTGCAATACAGGGAATAAATCATATAGTAAAGTTTCCTTCTGTAGTTCAGGGTTTTGGCATTCTAATTATCCCAGAAGTAAATTCTCCATGCTAAATGTACTCAGGCTGTTTTCTTGAGCCAGAAACTAGGATGTTCCCAGAAAACCAGGCACAAGTGCTGGTGTTCGGGCTGAGCACAAATGTGTTTTCTTCTGTTCACGTAGTGCAATGATATATTGTGTACCACTTTGAGTTGAAACAGTTTATGTCTTTGTCCTTTAGTGAAGGAAATCATTCATCCACTCAGCAAATATTTGTTGAAGACTTTGTCTACTTGAGCCAAGAATCCACTGCAACTTTTTAATCAGTACTGATGCAAGTAGATTATCTGCCACATGCTGGCTTCTAACTTGGAGTCTAGGTAGGTTAAAGAGATCCTATGTAGAGACGGATGATGGTGGCTGTCTCAGGTCACCTAAATGAAATCATCAGTGAAAGATTTATCATTGGAATAAAAGCCTGAAAAGGTTCTCATTTTATTAATAAGACACATCACTAATCATTACATGTCCGCCATTGTTCACTATGAGTTTGATTGTTTTAGAGCCCACATGTGAGTCAGATCATGAAGTATCTATCTCTCTTTAAGGGCCTGGCTTATGTCACTTAGCATAGTATCATCCAGACCTGTCCATGTTCTCACAGAATTTAACAGAATAACAGAATTTCTCTCTCCAGGACTGAATAGTATTACATGATGACTACAGTCAATAATAATGCACATATCAAAATTGCTAAAGAGGTTAACTAAAAAGGTCTCCTCACAAAAATATATAAGTGGGTGAGGTGCTAGGTGTGTTAACTGACTTAATGAATTCATTTTACAGTGCACTCACACATTCCCCAGAGTAGACCTATATTTTATAGTGTGTGATCCATACTATGTACATCATAGCTAGGTCAAATTACTATTTTCAATTATAAATAAGGTCAAATCAATAAAAGAATACTAGAATAATAAACATAATAATATGACATAATTAAACCTAAGTATGACTTGGGAAAGTCACCCACAAGGCACTCATACATATGTTGTTGGACAGAGGGCCGGGGAACAAGAACAATACTGAGTGAGTGTTTCTATGTGGGAGAAAGAAGCCGGGATGTTACAGAGAATTAAAAGCAGCCAGCCAGATGCCATCTGTTTCAGGAAGGTTTAACCAATGAGTGTCTTTAAAAAAACTTTTTTGACTTAGAAGCTGTGGTCCTGCAATTTGGGTTTTGCAAAAAATGTTGGCGGAAGACAAAACAGAGCATGAGGGCTCCCATGGAAACGAGGAGCTCTGTACTTGTCTTCGCTGACCAGGAATCAAGGTTTGACCCATAGGCATAGGTGTTTGTATCCACCGCATCTGTAACAGCGTGTATTCTAGAAATGAAGGCATGATCAGGGGAAAGTGCTTGCAGAGCATGCCAAGGACCTGGGATTTATCCCAAGCATTGGAAAAATAATAAATAAAATGAAATAAATGAGGCTTATGCCAGTCTCTTATTCCCTTCTCCATTGGCCTCACTTTAAATTTCCACCTCTACTTTCACCCCTACTTTGATCTGAAGATATTTTCTTCCTCTGTATCTCTTTTCTCTCAATGGCACCTCTGCTGACTTCTACATCTCCCCTTCCCTCTCCAGTCATTAGAATATCAGTTCCACTAACACTTAAAGCTATGACAGGAAGATACATGATGAAGAATGGGAGCACATAGGATGTGTCCCTCCATCAGAACCAGTTTACTGCAAATGGGATATGTACATTAACTTGAAAACTGTAGTAGTGTATTAATTTTAACCATTTCAAATATGCAGTTCTTTACAGTGATAAAGTCTACATGACTCAGTTTGCATTTCTTGAGACTCTAATGACTCTGACATAAACTTTATAGCTTTCTTGAACTGAACACAAATGACTGTAGCATCAATCTTTTTACTTCACATTGTTTGTTTTTGACAAAAACTCCAGCCAGCATCTCCAAACATTTTCAAACTCCTCCCACGAGTGTGTTACTATGGCTTCTGAATCACATGGTTATGTAGTCCCTGCTACAGCCCCACCTGTGGTACCGATATCTATCTTAGTTACTTTCTGTGTAGCGGGAGCACAATATTCAGCACGCACAAGGAGGAAAGGTCTGCCTTGGCTGCAGCTTTTAATGGTTTTGGTTCATAGTCAGGTGGCCCCAAGGCCGGGTAGCATGGCAGAGGGGCATGGAGGTAGAGATGCTGCCCAGCTTATGCCAACAAGGAAGTAGAGAGCCGCCAAAGGAGCCAGAAAGGAGACACAGCCTTGCAGGTCACACCCACAGGGACCTGCTGCTTCTGACCAGACCCCACCTCCTCACGGCAAGTCAGCGGCCCTGCCCCACAACCAAGCACCTTTCAACCCCATGGGGCTTTGGGGCCATCTCTGTCTGAACCATAGCAAGAGCTGTCTAAAGACGATACGTGGCCCAAACAAATATGAACCCTCTGATTCCAAAGCCACGTATTCTAAAATACATTGGTCCCCCAAGCTCTTGTTAATACTTGTCTTTCTGTGCTTGGTAAATAATCACTGTCTTGTCATTTGTTTCCATTGGCCTGGTTTCAGTGGTTTTTATTGTTTGCAAGGAAAGGGACTCGGATTAAGTCAACATTAAAGCAATAAGGCCGTGACAGGCTTTGCCATTTTTTTAGAACATGTTTGCAGCACACACTATTTTCATTCAGCCTAGGGAACAGGCACACGTAGTTAACATATTGTAATTCTCTTTGTTCACCTTCCTCTCCCTCCATCTCTAAATTCCCTTCCCGTTTTCAAAGGATCTATTTCCCTGCTTCGTATTATCTATCTTTTAAAGAATTATTTATACTTCGTTTCTGATCCTCGGCTCTGCTCTGTTGTTCCTCGGGTCTGTTTTTATGAGCGCAACACTGTTTCAGTCACAGTGGCTTTGTGATAAAACTCCAAGTCTGCAGTAACGTTGGTCCCACCCTGCTCTTCCTACCCAGGACTTACTTTGCTCTTCTGGGCCTCTTCTTGTGCTACATGAAATTTAGAATTGTTTTCTCAGGTTCTGTGAAGAATGCTGTTGGAACTTCGGTTCGGGTTGCATTAAACCTGTGTATCAATTTCAGAAGTGTGGCCATTTTGACTACATTAGTTCTGTCTCTGTAGGAACAGAGGATATCTTTCCATCTTTCCATGTGCTCTTTGATTTCCTTTTTTAGTTTACTGTAGTTTTCATTGTAGATGTCTTTCTCTTCCTTAGCTAGATTAATTCCTAAGGATTTAATTTGTCTTCATGCTATTGTGAATGGTATTTTTTATCCTAAATTTTTTCCTCAGTGAGTTCATTATTAATGAACAAGAACACTATTAATGTTTGTGTGTTAATTTTATATCCTGCTACATTACTGAATTTGATTATTAACTTTTGTTGTTGTTTTTATAAACTTTTATTACCATACGTTTGTGGTACATTACGGTTACACTCACTGTAGGAAATTGGTACACATACATAACACATTTCAAGTATTTCCTTTCCCCAACCTCCTTTTATCGTACTAGCATCAGATTAATTCATTTATAAGACCTTATTAAGTTAAATACCATATATACAAATTACAAACCAGACTAATAGGCCAAAAGCATATAAAACATGCAAGACAATTATACTAAATCAAGGTACACTTTTAGATACATCATCTACTCTGGATCGTAATAACTTTTTTCCCTCTGTCTCTTCTCTATTATCATGGCTACGTATCACGTATCTGTATACTAAATTTTTTTACTTTATTTGGGCAATTTTCTGCTGTTATTTTAGTAAACAGGTTTTTTTATGCAACTTGTGCTATCTTGTGATGTTTAGCTAATTCAGATTAATCTTAGATTAGTATGCTTATCATCTAGTATCTGTTGCATCCATTTTTCATGTTCTTCTTGTTTTAAATGTGTCTCTCATTAACTGCTCATCAACAGCGGCCTGGTCTTCTACTTCTGAGACTGTCCTGACATTGGGCACTTCTGGTCCTCACACTTTGGGTAAAATTTTTAATCACCTAAATTTTTGTTCGGAGCCCTTTAATAGTTTCTGTGCTGGTCATGCATGTCTTCTGTGTTGTTTAGCTCTTTTTCTATTCTTTGTTAGTGGCTACTTTAGACTCCCTGCTGCTTTTACTTACTGGCCAAATATCCTGTCACATATGTTTTCTGTGTCTTTGTCAAATACCTTATTGAGTTGTTTTTTTTCATCTCAAATAATTTGACCATGTGGTTTGATTTCTTCCCCGTGGATCAGCACTGGAGAGCTGGGAGTCTTTGGAGGCATTCTGCTGGCCTGTCTTCTCATTTTCCTACTTTTTTTTTTGTTTATTCATTTTTTTCTTTGTGTTGAGGCTTATGGGTTGATTGTAGTGGAAAGACTTGCTTGTAGTATGGAGACCTCTTTATTCAATATTTACTTTTTCCTGGTGTCCTCTGTTCATGTCTGAGTACTGGACATTGTGTGCATCCTAGAATCTAGCTACTTCAGTTTACCTGAAGTGGGAGATTACAGCTTATTTTTCCCTATACACAGTTACTCAAGAATAAGCTACAGTATTGTTAATCACTTGAAGGCAATCTAGTTGTTGACATCCGAAGAAAACCAATACTAGTAACAGTTATGTCCCCTTGGCTGTAGTACTAAAAGCAGCATCAATTATAGCATCAAAACCAAGCTGAATATTGACAAACACTAGAGACAAAATAAAGTACCACCCTTGTTCATAGAAAAGCAATCTGTACAGGATGGACACTAAGACAAACTAAATGCTGACTTATTTCTCCAGAGCAAATATCTACTAAATGAAATACTTCCTCTAGTCACAATAATACAGCACTTAACAGCAATACTGTAAAGTTAAGTATATCTAAAGATTCATAAAGCCAAGGCAGGTCCTTGGTCCCAGTGGCAGACTGGGACTGTGATCAGCCTGCAGTCCTCTGCTGCATGCAGGCCACAGGGCAGGGATTCAAATAGGCATTGGAGTTAATGCCCTCAGTCGTGAGGTCTGGCGGCCCCTTCTCTTCCTGGGACCTGACCTTGTCCAGGGTCTGGTCAGTTGGTTCGTCTTTGACTCGCTGTTCTGGGCCATGTTCCCCTGGGCAGGTTCGATCCTTCAGCACCAGTTGGCGCTCTCTGCAGGGAACAGGTGCGACTCCTCCAGGGCGTGTTGACTCTGATTAGGTCTTCTATTTGGGGACGTCCATTTTTTTTTTTAGTCCTTTGTATATTCTACAAATTAGTTTTCTGTCCTGGGAGTAGCAACTAAAAAGGCATTTTATCCATGCTGTACATTGTCTCTTTGCTGGTTGTTTCTTTTTATGTGAAGAAGCTTCTTAATTTGTTCTAATGACATTTGGCGATTTTTCATGCTATTTCTTGTGCAATTAAGGTTCTTCTCAGAAAATACTTTCCTTTGTCTACATCTTTAATAGCTTTAACTATTTTATCTTCCAGCAGGTTAAGGGTTTCTGTTTTAATATTTATGTCTTTGATCCATTTTTATTTTATTTTCATGCATAGTGACAGATTTGGGTCTAGACACAATTTTCCACATGTATATGTCTAGTTCTTCCAGTACCTTTTATTAAAAAGGCTTTTTTTTAGCGTTTGGTTTTGGCTACTTTGTCAAAGATAAAATAACTGAATGTGCCTGCTGTTTCTTCATCTTCTATTCTGTTCCATTTATCTGTGTATCTGTTTTTGTGCCAGTACTGTGCTGTTTTTATCACTCTGGTTTTTTAGTATGACTTGAAATCTGGGAATGTGATCCCTCCTGATTTTTATTTTGTTTCTTGCCCAGGATTGTTTTTGCTACTCTGTTGTATCTTCTTATTTAGTTCCACATAAATGTTAGGATATTTTTTTCTAGTACAGTAAGAAATGCTGTTGGAAATTGTTTTAGTTACTTTTTCTTTTTCCTGAGACAAAAAAACCCAATACCCAAAGTTAAAGGAGGAAAGGTTTATTTTGTTCACAGTGTGCAGAGATTTCAGTCCACAATCAGCTGGCGGCAAAGCAAAGTGGAACGACAGAGGAGAAACGGTTCATGGTAAACAGAAGGTAGCAAAGCAAGCAAGGGAAAATCACAGCTCTTTCTAGGTCTTATAGTTTATCCAGGGTGGGTGGATATTTAGGGTGGGTAGCACTCACACCCTTAATCTTAGCATCCTTGATCTTAACAGTGCACCATGAATCAATCACAGCATCACACACTCTAGATTCAGCCACCTCTGGAAAAGCCCCACCTGTGACTCAAACACATGACGTGGGGGGACATCTAACACAGCTATAACACTTCTTCAACCATATTTGGTTAATTTGCTTCTTAATTCAGCTTGTGTCTTATATGATCCAATTTGCTTCTTAATTCAGCTTGTGTCTTATATGATCCAATTTGCTTCTTAATTCAGCTTGGGTCTTATATGATCCTTGAACTCACAAAGATTCTTTGCTTTCTCTGGAAACAATTCTTGCAGCTCTGCCATTTGGTGTCTGATTTCCTCTCCATCCAAGTGCCCTTTGAATCTACTTCAGGAGAGTTAGAAGTCTCTGGAGACATTTTGTTGCTTTATTCTTACATCCCCTCTGTGTATATATGTGCGTTTGTGTGTGTGTGTGTGTGTGTGTGTATTTATGAACTGAATATTTAAATTAAATAGAGTGAGCAAACCCTGTTGATATGAAGATATGTTTATTTAGGTTCTGTTTTCTAGTGATATGATATTAACTTTATTTGTCAAGAGGTATTTTCTATCACTTCAACCTATTCAGTTTGATTTAATTTGACCCAGTTACGGTGTTATAAAGAGAAAATTTCTACTAGTTGTAACAGCATGCACAGGTCTAACCATAACTACTAACAAACATTAAAACTTATTTTGACAGTTTTGTCCTTTTAGTAGTTCCCCTTAAAGAGAATATTACGCAGCTATTAGGGTTCATCTGGGATGTAGAGGAAGGAGAGAAAGAAAGGGAAGGAGAAAAGGAAGAGAATGAGTCAATCAGAGGATAAGGGGGTAATGGAAGTGTTAGTCAGTGTAATGGTGGATGTACTGTGTCAACTTGAGAAGTTAAGAAGCTTAGCTAAGTAGCTCAGCAGTTCTACATGCTAGGATGTGCAGGACACACTGTAGGGCTGTGTATGCTGTAGGATGTTGTAATAGTTGATATATTGTGTCGACTTGAGAAGTTTAGAAGTTTGACTAAGTTTAACTTAGCAGGGAGCCAAGGTCCTCACTTTGTAAACATCCTGAGCCTGTGCAAGAGGAGGACACTGAGATGGTGTGAGTGTTCCACTTGCCCTGTGATGGGTAGCCTACATACAGTACAAGGCAGGGAAAGAGATTTGTTCTCCCTAATTCTTGCTTTGTTGTTTTGCTGTCTTCTGCTTCAGTGAACTGTTGCTCTTCTGCTACACCATGCTGCCTTGGAGCCAGCTGATTACAGACTGAAACCTCCACAAACTGTGAGCTAAATAAACCTTTCCTCCCTTAATTTTGGCCATCAGGTATTTTGTCTCAGCAATATAAGAAAAGTGACTAAGACAGTAAATGAAACTAGCTACGAGTTCAGACTTGCAGGAGGTATTTCACAGGTGTAGTAAAGGGTTAGCTTGGAGGATTTTGAAGGTGCAAGGATGAATACTGAGGGGAAAACATAATTAAACATTGAGAGGAGCTGTGAGGCTTTCAGAACCTGTTAATATAGTTGTAATTGTACAACAAGGTTTGAATTCCCTATGCACAATTCTTTTAACAGTTACCCTGATGTGGCTATGAGTGGTTTACCATTCAAATTAAAGCACTGGTCTGTTCTTATTCCTTTCTGTACAGATATAGACCCCTGATACAGCTATACCTACATCTACCTATATCTATATCTGTACCTGTATCTACATGTCTGTATCTATCTATTCACATGAAAGTTGCAGAAGAAGAGAAGGATGACAAGGAGACAGGAAAAATGATGAAGAATGAAAAAAAAGAACAGGGAGAAAAGAAAATTATAGACAGAGAAGTAAAGAGAAAAAACCTTAAAACAAAAATGTAGGCTAAAATTTCATGTTGGTAAAGAAAGAACTAAAAGAAAAGAAAAACCCAAAGAGAAGCTGGAGCAGGTACACAGCAAGGAAGCACCTCGCCTGCCCCGCCCGTGACTGCTGCACACCCACGCCGCACAGCACAGTCCCACGCTGCGGTCCTGCTGCAGCCCACACACGGAAGCCAGGTCCGTGTGCCCTCGGTGGGCTGCTTAGCTGTCCATCTGGGAACACTGCGGTCCACCAGTCTCTCTGTCCAGCTCCCAGCTGAGAGCTGTGCTCCAAGTGTGGCCAACTGCAGACATTTGTCTCCGTCCCAGCGCCTGACCACTTCAATGCATTTGGCAAGCACAGGATGTGGCTGAGCCCTGGTTCTCTGTGGACTTTGGCGGTGACCTCCCATCCCTGCCCCACTAGCTGTGGTAAACCCTGCATCATCCTCCTGCTCTCCCTCAGCAACTTTCTGCCCAGAAGCTCCTCAGACACCCCCTGACCCAGGGGATTCTTTGTCCCTTCATGCACAGGCCTGTATCCAGCCCCGGCCCCTGGCCACTTTGGGCCTTGTAGAACTTGGTGCAGTGCTCTGGCCTCATTTGTCCCCACGGGTCAGTGGCAAGCAGGCAGGATTTTGCCTACTGTCTCAGATACTTCCTGTGTTTGGGGAAGGAATAGGGAAGTTCCCACTCTGCTCAGGCTCTATTGAGTCTCCCCTGCCCCCTGTGTCTAGAGAGATGTGATATTCAGAGCCCCACCGAGGAGCTCACAGCTGCTTCAGTTCACAGAGCTCAGCATCTCTGTGCCTGAGGCAGTGGGGCTTCTTTTGCTGATACTGGGCAGCGTGGAGGGCTCTGCAGGGACTCTGAGTTCCCTGGAGTTAGGGAGGAGGATGGGGAGGGGTTGCCTTTTTGGTGTTGCTGGCTTTCCCTTTCTCTGATTCACGTCCACAGCTTGCCTAGGACGCGTCCTCCTGTGCCGGGTTTCTTTCTTCAGGTGTGAGGGAGCGTCTACACAGCCCGTCCCAGAAGTCTGGCCTGCAAGTGCTGTCTCCTCTCCCCAGACCCAAGCACAGCCCCCGGGATGAGGAGTTGGTTGGGTAAAGCATGGGGGAGACGTGGCTCTGAGGCAATCCCACTTCCATTCTTCAACAACCTGGGTATTTGGTTTGATCTGGAATATTCACGGTGCACGCTGACCTTTGTATCTGGGTG
The DNA here is from genome assembly GCF_000276665.1 of Chinchilla lanigera. Taxonomy (NCBI): domain Eukaryota; kingdom Metazoa; phylum Chordata; class Mammalia; order Rodentia; family Chinchillidae; genus Chinchilla; species Chinchilla lanigera. The sequence continues at coordinate 10,830,736 of NW_004955471.1, read as the reverse complement.
TGATTGTCTCTCCTCTTTTGGAATCCCTCCTTTACCTGGTGTCTGGTCTCTGAGCTTTTCTAACTAATCAGCTGTGGTGGAAAACCAAAAGAGCCATCTGTGTTTACATCAAGTGACTGTGATGATGACCTCCTCCAGGCTGTAGCAAAGAGTGCACTCCCCACGGACTCTCTCCAATGATATATCTGCACCACCGGTCCTGCCTTATCCTCGCAGCCCTGTCTGCAGTCCATGTCAGTGCTCTGTTTCTGCACAGACACAATGCATGGAGTTCATGTGCTTTTCCTACCACTCGGCATTCATGTGAGGCTGCCTGGACACTTCCTACAGCATGATAGTGCTGACTTGACTAGATTCTAGAAAAATATGTTTGTGAAAGAAGGGCTGAGACACATTATTTTTTAAAGATTTTAATTTTTAAGGAAAAAACTCTGTTTCTTAAAGCATGATTATGCTCTGTAGCCACAGATTTACTTATGAGAAAGATACATTGATACATGCTTTCCTATGGCAAAGTGCATTTTCAAAACATCTTAGAAAATGAGAATTTGAGCTACTAAATCCGAAACTCTGGATGGTGCATGTTGTCATTACTTTAAAAATCCCTGTGGTTCTCATGGTTAGCTTTTTGGCATCCACCGTTACGGAAACTCTGGATCTTTCTAATTTTCCAAAATATGGGTGGGGTATTTTCGTCTACTTGTGCTAAGCAAGATTTTTGTCTTTGTCAAAGCTTATCCCTCAAAATATATTTCTGGCATCCAAAAGAAGTGGCAGGTACAAGAACTTAAAACCTAGCAGATTAAATAAGTGGTGTTAAATTCTATACAACAGTAAAAGCAGAAGCAGATTACTCTTTGGTAATTTTAGCTACTTCTACCTTTAATAGTGAATCCAAATATTAAGAGCCAAGCCTTTGTAAAACAGGGAACGTGTATTCTCCAAAGGATCCAGGTTAGGAGATTTTCCCAAGTGCACCCTTTGTTTAATCTAGAAGCAAGCTTACATGATGGTTTGCAGGAAATTAGTTGATCATGCCCATTTTTATTAAGAGATTACAGGTTGCTTTAGAGACCACTCAGATAAGAGTTGGTGCATGTGGCAGATTGAAACACCAACCTCAGTTATTCCACTGCTTGCATGCACCCCAACAAGGGGATATGGAGTAGGCTACATGACTTGTTTTAGCCAATCAGAAATAATGGGGTTGAGCAGCTACTTATGCGCTTGTGCATTGTAGTACCTTTCGTTCACGCTGCTCTTGACAGCAAGTGACCTCATGAAGAAGCCCAAGCTAGCTGCTGGGAGAATGGGAAATTAAGTGGGGGAAAACAGCACCCCACCAGTGGGCTGCCTCTTGCCTGCTGACCTGGTAACTCTACTGCATTCTGCTCCCCAAGAAGGGGCAGTGGTAGTTTGTCTCCATACACAGACTTTTGATTTCACTATTGTTTAATTCTTTTGACTTGACATGTGAAGCAGAAAATCAGAAGTCATCAAAGTGCAAATAATCAGAAGTCATCAACGTGCAAATAACTACATATTTTCATGAGAAAACTGCACTAGACTCACTCATATGCACAGAAGAGGATTAAGTGGTGGTTTGCAAATAACAGGATCATTTGTCATGATGGGATCTTATTCATTTAAAAATCTTTTTAAAGCAACTCATTACATACTGGTTTCTCTTTAGATCATATAAATCTTTTGTCTTTAGATCATATAAATCTTTTGTCTTTTAAAATTAACTTACAATGGCTTTTAAAAGCTCATTTAATTTCCTCCAAGTTGTGCAGATCTATTTATCTAATATACATATACATTATCTAGTATATATCTAATATATATATCTAATATATATATCAACCTATATATATGTGTCAAGCTCAGTGGCAGAGCACTTGATGCCCAGTATTTGATATCCAGCACTGAAAATAAAAAGCGATAAAAAGGATTTATATATTACTTGCATTTTTCATAAAGTCAGTGATATTGAATATCCAAATGCTTTACTGTTGTATGAACACAAAGGAAAACAAGAACCCTAATGTACTGATAGAATGTCATTACACATTGAAGTAGCATGTTTTTGCTTTCATTTTTTTTTTTGGTTTTTCTCCGGTACCGGGAACCGAACTCACGACGGCGTTATGCTTGCCAGGCAGGCGCTTTTGAAGCTGAGCTAAATCCCCAGCCCCTTAAGTAGCATGTTTTTGGAAGTAGCAAAATGGCTATAATCTTTTGCCTCATGTCTTGGTATAATGATATTTAGAGATAAAAATATGTAATAGAGAAGATGGATGAGCAATATAATTCTCAAAGGAGTTTAAAAGGAGGATGAAAATATATTGTATTTCAAACTATGTAGCTGTTGATAAGGTTCATCATGAAGTTAAAGGAATGAATATTTCAGGAAGTGTTATGCTTTCCTACATTGAATGTATAATTTTATTTTTAATTTATTAAAGATTAATAAAGAAGACAAATACTTTAGATTAAAAAAGCATAATTATAATTGTACTTAACCTGGAAGGTTCTTAATTTTTCTTTTCTTAAATATGTATTATACTAATGTAAAGAGTTTCACTCTTATATTATATTCTGAACAAAGGGCCTAATATATCATATGGGCACTTGGTACATTTCATCTAATATTTGAAAACAAAATTGTCTGATTTATAGATGTTAAGAAAAATCTTTAGTATTCATTATTTTCTTGGTAACAATAATAAACCTATAGTAGTAACTACTACATTCATATATATATCTACATATCTATATATCTATATATACATATATTTGTCTTTTTGAGACAAGGTCTTGCTATGCAGTTCAGGCTGGCCTTGAGCTCACTTTGTAGCCCAGGCTGGTCAAGAACTTACAGCGATCCTCCTGCCTCAGCCTCCTGAGTGCTGGGACTACAGGTGTGTGTCACCAGGCCCAGTAGTTTATATATTTTTGAAACAGTCTAAATTCAAGAAACAATTGGACATGGTTTTATGTATCAGAATCTCTAGGTATCTTTTATTAATGTGTATCATATGGAAATGAGACTATAGGAATCATGGATATAAAATGATGATGATGAGAAAGAGGAGAAAAATACTATAGATATTTTGAGTACTTTAATGTAAACACATACTTACAGTAGGTGTCTTAGTTATTTCTTTGTTACTGAGACACAGTACCAACACCCACAATTTTGAAAGGTTTATTTTGGCTCACATTTTGTAGGTGTTTCAGTCCCTAGTTGGCTGTCTCCAAGGCAGACCAGCATGACAGAGAGGAATGGTGGAGGAGAAACAGCTCATGGCAGGGCAGCAGGAAGCAGAAAGGGATCAAGTGAGGTGGGAGAGAGACAGACTCTTCCACACCTCCAGTGACCACCTCCTCCAAGCAGGCCTCACCTTGCAACATCACATTTAGCTATAAGCCATCCGTGTGTCAATCCAGTCATGAGTCCCATGCCCCTATGATCCAGTCACCTCCCTAGAGCCCCACCTATGAGCCCATGAGGCTGTAGGGGGACACCTAGATATTAAATATAACAGCAGGCTTTCACAAGTTATTTTACGTTTAGCTACTTCTGATAAAAAACTTTAATAATTGTTGTGGTTTGTGTCTTGATGTCCATCCAAAGCCTCAGGTGGTCATGAGGCATTTTTGGAGGTTGCTGAATCTAGAGTTTGTGATTGATTCATATTTCAACACTAGGATTAAGGGCTAGGATTAAGGGCTGGGATCAAGGGTGGGTCATTTCTCGATCAGTCCACTGACTGAGCTGGCACTGCCTTAATCCTGGCAGACTGGGTACAACACAGGGACAGAAAGGGACTTGTCTCTGCTCTCCCTTGCTTTTGTTCCCTGTGGGCATCGTGAACTGTTCCCTTCCTGATACCCCTCTGCCAAGACACCCTGCATGGAGCCAGCTGATTACGGACTGAACCCTCTACAAACTGTGAGCCAAATAAACCTTTCCCTCTTTCATTTTGGCTTTCAGGTATTTTGTCTCAGCAATGAAAGAAAAGTAACTGAGAAAATAAGCAAATTAACAGAGTAAAGATTCCAAAACACAAATACATGCTACTTATGACAATGAGCTCTTTAAACCTCTTTGATATTACATTATTCTGGATATATCATATACTTTAATTTTGAGTATTTTTTGTTATGTAAAATTTCCTTTAAAATTCTATTAGGCAATTTTTCATTAAATATTAGGATTATGTACAAAAATTAAAACTGAATTCTGTGACATGGTCTGTCAAGTTATTCTTAAATTAATGTTTTATCAAACAAGACAAGACATGTATCTAAAGAGGTCAATTTAAAATTTTTTATTCTATTTTAATTATTTGAACATTTTGGATCATGTACTTTCAACATGACATCAAGAAGTCACTGTTCTCCAAAACTCATACTCTAAGGATCAGGTCTAATTATCAGTCAATCCTAAATTAAGGATCACCATTGAAAACACTTAAGTAATACTGTCACAGTATTACTGTCCTCATCCAGTGACAGTCCAGGTGAAAGGAGGGTCTGTTCCAGAACCCACGAAACTGAGGAAATAGGACACAAAGTGCAATGAGCATCCAGCATAGAAAGAGAATACAGTGAAATACAACAAGGAGTTACTAAGTGATGCATCAGTCTTGGTTTTTTGTTGTGGTAACTGTACCATGGTCATGTAAGATGATAAAATGAGCAGAAACTCCCTGAGGGCTCTCTGTGGGTACTACTTTGGAAATATTTCTACAAATCTAAAATTCCAAATAAAAATTTATTAGAAAATTCCAGAGATTTATTGCTTTTCACACATATGTAAGAATCTTTGCTTACTTGCACATTCTGTTTTCCAGTAGGGAAATACATCGGTTGCCATGCAAATTAGAATAGTAATGGAGAACCCTAAAGTTTGTATAGAGTCCAGAAATGAGTCTGTTTTCACCTTGTGACTGTGAGGCTCTTTAGATCCTTCAAAGGCTGCCCGTTGTGCCCAAATCCCATTCCTCCTTGTAGGCAACTCCGCCTTGTAGGTGTGCATCAGACCTAGCTGATGAAATGCCTTCATGGGAGAGTGAGCACATTTCACAGATCTCTTTGGGAAAGAGGTGGGGGACACTTTGCTGTGCTCCTTCCTCCTGTGGGTTGAGGTGCAGACCATTGGCAGAGCTCAAGAAGTGACCCCAGACCATGCTGTGGAAGCCAGGTGTTAAAACCGCCAAGAACGGGAAAAAAGAGGCAAACAAGGAAGTAAATCCTTATTGTGTTGCTGTATTTTTCATTTTCTGTCCCTCACAGCTGAAACTAACTGCATATATTGTGAATATGCAGTTTATTTCCTTTCAATATAAGGTAGTTTGAATGTCTAAAGTTTAGAAATCTTAACATTTTCTGGAAAATGAGACTGTTGTCACTTCTAAAGCAACATAAAATGTTTTAATCCTGAGCTAAAAATAATTGCTTTTCTTACTACACTCTCAAGGTTTAGTTATATCAATGTTCTTCACTATTGTCTTATTCTAATTCTTTTTCTATTTTATTGTACACTGGGAATTTATTTGAACTATTCTAATGACATTCTAAATACATATTTTCCTAACACAGAGATTAAAACTTAACACTCATAAAGCACATGTTTAAAGCATGTTGGCCCAATCTCTTCTCAAACTTTCTCATATATAAAATGCAGATCACATTTTCTTGGATGAGAAGTACAAATCAGAAGAGTCCTTAGTGCAGCTGATTAGGTCAGACACTGATTTCTATTCATTGCTCCAAGTACAGTCTTTAGTCAACATTCTGGGCAGCCCTTTCTGTTCCCAAGGCATGATTTTATACTAATATCTTAGGCAGTTTTGGGAAAGAAATTTCAAAAGTAAATTTCTATCATTTTACTTCAGGCTTGAATGAAGTTACAGAAAACTGTCATGGACTCTGCCCAATGCACTTACCATTTTTTCCCATTATTGCTCCCATATTGTTCATATGTGTTATAAATTAGAAAGTCCAGGGGTCTCAGAAACTACTTGCTTTTTCTTGGGAGTATAGGCAGGCCAACACATAGGAGAACATTTCTGTGGTTCTCATCCTTCTGTTTGCAGAACAGCACACATAAACGGGATGGTATTGAGCAAGGCCACCTGTGCAGGAACTCACGGACATTACTTACACTTCTGATTTCCATTTCTCTTGACAATACATCAGCATGCACTTGAGAATGGTATATTACAAGGATCTTCTGCAACTTACTCTGATTCACTTTATAACTAAGTCATTTACATATTTAGGTATTTAAACTTATTGTCAATTTCCCCAGACCTGACTATGATTTGTAATGATGCACATGAGAATTTGTGATATGCAGGACATCTAGGAATGGAGGCAGGCAATGACCGACCATCTGATGTAATGGATGGTTGGACTTCAAAGTGATCATGAGACACAGCTCATTTGTTCAGTAAGATGTTCAAACTGTCTAATAGAATTCTCCCAGTTCAAAGCACTGCATGGATGCACACGAAACACAGGTCAGGACTGAGTCTTCTTTTCTCTCTTCTTACCTTCCTTCAGTATTTGTTCTAAAATAGCTATGGAGAACTACCACAGGCAGAGGCCTGGGACCTGGGAAGCCGTCAAAACCACTACAAAGTGAAGGCCTTCGTTCTAGGTGGGGAGACAGGAAACTCAGCAATATACACAATAAATAAGGTCCGCAGGTAATGACAGTAATGAATCCTAAAGGAGAAAAAAATCTTTCCTGGAGCCGGGGGAATTCCATCTACTTTGTTCAATCGGTTTATGGTGCAAAAAGGAATGCATTATATAAAGTATGATTATTAAAGATGCTTGTAATTATTGGTGTCAAGTGGAAATTTTTGAGTGATTTATTTTAAAAGGTTTATATTTAGTTACTAGTTAAAAAGTTGATCATTACTTTCTTAATACACTACAACTGTTAAAAATGACTATAGGAACTTATAAAAATTTTTAATTGACATTTACATTATTTTAAGGTGAAGGGGAGCAATTCAATTGAATCAACTGAAAGTAAAATAAATTTATATATGTGAACTAATTTTCATGGTTTTTTTTCCTATAGATCTGTTTATCCATTAAGGTTTATTTGGACCATCATTTTGGTTATCTGGTTTTTTTTTTTTGTTGTTATCTAGCTACTTAAATTGACTTTTAAATACTAGACTGGTACTTGACCTATTTCTTTAACATCACCATTGTAAAGTAGCCTAAAATTTACAAATGATCATTCTTAAGAATGCAGCCTTTTTAGGATTAGTTATAAAAATGGAATCAAAACAAAAGCTTTTAAAATCTTCCAAAAATATACAGATCCTCAATACTTTCAGGTATAGAAGAAATGAGTTCCACTACAAACAGATGACTCTGGATTAGTAAAATGACATGCAGGTGACAAAATACCTATGACTTATTCCAAAATAAAAACACAACTTTAGATCTGGGCATGGTAGTGTACACCTATAATTTCTGCTCTCAGGAGGCTGAGACAGGAGGATTGCAAGTTCAGTGCCAATCTGGCCAACTTAATGAATCTGTTTCAAAGAGAAAAAGAATTTTTTTGTTTTGTACAGAGAATTGAACATAGGGCTTTGCACTTGCCAGGCAGGTGCTGTGATGCTGAGCTATATCCCAGGCCTTAAGAAGATAAACTTTTGTAAGAAAATTATAATTATTGCATTACACATCACAGAAAGTTAAACTGATGCTGAAATTGATAGGGAAAAATCGCCAAGAAGAGGTGACACCAAGCGTCGGCTTCCACTGAGCTCCAGAGGTTCAAGAACCAAGGTGTGGATCCACTGTGAGGAGGGTCTCTTTGTGTCCTGAGCCCCGGGAACGCCAGTGCAAGGTGTTTAGAAACAAGTACACACCCTGGAAGGTCCTCGAGGTCCTGGGTGACTGTGCTTTCATTCCTTCTTGGGTCAGCTTTTCTGAGGAGGAGCTTCCTCAGCGCGGAGCAAGTCCACCATTCCGTCCGTGTGGGAAAGCATCACTCATTCAGGAGGCAGTTCACTGCTTCTTAGGAAAATTAAGATATAAAAGGACAGAAATAACTGGCTTTCCAAATTCCAACTTTCATTCATCAGAATTAACATGGTTAAGAATGCACGAAGTCATTCATTTTTTTTTAATAGGATGAAAAAAAAATTTCTGGCTAAGCCAAAAGGACCTAAAAAAAGGCACATTCTTTGCAAACTCAGCTATGTCTGAGTGCCTCTGGGCTGCCCCTGTCCTGGAATGCAATCTCTGGTTGCTGCTGCCCCATGGCTGCTCCCCGTGGGCCTCACGTGCGCCCAGGAAAGGCGTCGCCCAGGACCTGTGGCGTTGTCTCGGATTTTCATGTATAAATGCTTCGCGATAGATCTTCCAGAGCTGTGACAAATGACCTCAGAAAATGTAAAAGAAAGGTTTATTTTGGTTTATGGCTTTAGTTTTCAGCCGTGGGCACTTGGCCATGGTACTGTGGTCCTCTGGTGGTCCAGTGCTTCGTGGGGCAGCGCAGTACAAAGACTGAGATGAGGGCCGGCGTCCCAGTGTCTCTTCCTGGGCACGCCCTGAAGTCCTGGCTTCCACTAAACCCGAACACCGAGGGGATCCACTGCCTCTCAATAGCACTACAGGGGCTTGGAGGACCCCCAAACTCCAAACCATAGGGGATTATTTCTAGTACACATGGGAAGTGAGCAAAACAAATGTTAATGAAAATTATTTGTTCTTTTTTTTTTTTTTTTGGTCTTTTTGAGAAAGGGTCTCTCTGTGTAGTTCAGGCTGGCCTTGAGCTCATTTTGTAGCCAAGGCTAGCCTGCAACTCCCAATGATCCTCCTGCCTCAGTCTCCTGAATGCTAGGATTACAGGCGTGTGCAGCCACGCCCAGCTAGTTCTTTACTTTAAATGTCACATTTATGCAATCATAAGCTTTATAAAGCTTTGTGCAATAATAAGCTTTATAAAGCTGAAATTAATGAAATCATACCATAGTTGGTTTGTTTATATTAAAAAATTTACACTAGGCATTCACAAGGAAATATATGTGATATGGAATAGCTAACAAACATAAGATGCAGTATGAATGTATTCTTTATTATTTAGTAGACTTGCAAAATTTGGGTATATATTTGCTTGTATTTTTTCTTTCTATAATTGAAAAGTGTATTATTTCAAAGAACTGAAGGTCACAAAGTTAGAATGATATTGTGTTGAGTTGCAAATTAAAACTAACAGGTAAATATAGAAACATTTCACTATATTATCTAATGAAGATTAAACTAGTATTTATATTATCCAGGGAAGATTAAAAGTATTACTGGACTTGAAAGAATGAAGGATCAAATTAGGCACAAATTACCAATAAAGTTTAAACACTGTTTTTACCATCAGCAATAACCGACAGAATTTCCATGCACTGAGCACTTAATGTTTATGCAATTGCTGTACTTTGATTTATAGTTAAAGTCTTACATTTAGTATCAATCAACTAAACATAGACCTACAAACTGATTTTTCAAGCAAACACTCTATTGAGATGAATCATCATAATTCTTTAAAAACAAAGCTCTTAGGGAATCTCAAATATGGTATGTTAAACAAATACAGACTTAGAAATGTGCAACCGATAAACATACGTGTACAGTACTGTGTAATCAACTCTGTAGCTCAGTACCATTGATTCAGCATTCAGTGACAGCAGCAATAAAGATCAAGTCAGCAAAATGGTTGGAAACTCTGGATGCTCCTTTTAAAAGTATTGCTGAGAACACTCATCGTCATTTTTAAGTTATATATTTTATGTAAACTCACTTGTAGTTTTTACATTATGTATTTTATGCAAAGCAAAGGCTAAAAGTTTTTAACTGAATATTTTTCTTCAAACTACACTTATTTTTATTAAATTATCCTGAAAATTTATTGCAGTTAATGAAGTCTTCAGTGATCCTCACTAAATAAATCACTGGCGTTTCCGAAAATTTAAAGTTATGCTTAAACATTGCCAGATCTTTAAAAGACCTTTCCTTAACTTAGTGTTATGTGGCAAGGGCAAGTAAAAGTGTGGACTGACACCCAGGGTTTGGGGGCAGATTTATCTTGCACCAATGGGCACTGATCAGGATCACACCCAGAATATCAGGCTCCGACCTCTGGTGGTCTAGCAAGTGCAGAGGCAGAATGGCTTGTCAGTTGGGGATGGGCTTGTACACTGTGCATCATAGTGACCAGCCGTTTCTGAGAGAGAAGCAGCCGGAACTGGAAGAGGAACTGTTACCCGGGCAACTAGGAACCTGAAGTATACTGGTTGGGGTGGGGGGCATTTTCTCCTGCAAGGTAAAAGCTGTGCAATCACTGTAGCTTTTTGGTGTTTGTGAATTTTGACTGAGGATCCCAATACAAAGCAATGGTAGCAACAAGAACAACAAAAACCTCCAGGAAAAATTTAGAGTACACCCTAAAACACAATTAGGAAACAAAATGATCAACAAACACAGGTTAGAGATTAGGGGCATTTGTTAATGCAAAGAATAAAATCAAAATTTTAGTACAGTGCAGTGGCTTATGTGCATTCCAGAAGTGAACTGATTGAATTCACAGAACACAGTGATTTCAAGTATCTAGATAGAAGTAACTGAGTTTGGTAACTTGTCTGTCTTTTTTTCTTTTTCCCTTCCTGCCTCCCTCCAGCCCTCCTCCTTTCTTTTCTCCCCGCTCCTTCCTTTTTTGAGGTGTGGTCCCGCTATTTGGCCCAGGCTGGCCTTGAACCTAGTTGGGTTCTAGCGATCCTTCTATCTCAGCCTCACCAGTAGCTCGGACTACAAGTGTGCTCCACTCTGCTAGACAATCGTTTTTTAAACAGTGGTTTGTGCATCTCTCAAGCAAATTTTGTTGAAGCCCTTTACAGCAAAGACCAGCCTGAGAAGAAATAACTTGTCTGTTTTGTTACATTTAATTGTATTTTCCACTTGGCCACCTGTCCCTCTAAACAAGTATTGAAGAGCTAGCTTAATGCCCGCTTCCGATGCAGACTGAGAGAGGCCCTGAACAAGCAGAGAAGAAATGTTCATTCCATGTAGACAAACCTGTTTAATGTTTAGAACTTCCCTACATTCAATTCAAGATATCCTTGCAATGCAAAATACATTAACATCTAATGTTTGAAGACTTACAGAACTCAGGATTGTACTGTGCTGATGTAAGACAATGCATAAATGCATGAGAATGGAATATGGGCTGTGACTATCATGCTCCAAGGTATCAGTGGTCGCAAACATAGAAATAATTCTCCTAATGAGCTGGAAGGTCCATCTCATGGATACCAGTGCTTTATCAACCCAGCCTATGCATTATGAGAGTCATAGAGCATTATTAAACGCCTCATACGTCCAAATCCCACACAGGACAAGTTTTGTTTCAAAGGACCTCAGCATTCTAAGGTGCGGTCATAGCTGCAAACCATTGGCCTGAGCAGAGATCTCAGATCTCAGCTCTCACACTCAGCAGTGACTTTCACCTGGGAACAGCTTCGTTCCTCTAGGAACATTTGTCAAAACCTGGACACAGTTTTTTAATCCTAAATTGATGGTATTGTTGGAAGCTGGTGGGCAAGACCAAGGATGTTGCTAATGATCCTTCAGATGCACAGCTTGTCACCACAAAAGAAACTATTTGAAACAAAATATCAGCACTGACAAGGCTGAGAAACCCTGGGACACAGGTACCAAGGACTCCTGCCCTGGGAGATCAGAGACCGTGTCTCCTTCTCTGTAATTGTTCTGAATGCACCCAGCATTTCTCTTGAAATTCTTGTTTTTTTTTTTTTTGGTTTTGGTTTTTTTCCGGTCCTGGGACTCGAACTCATGATCTCGCACTTGCCAGGCAAGCGCTGCACCGCTGAGCTAAATCCCCAGCCTCTTGAAATTCTAAAGACTCTAAGGAACAATAGAAATAAGGAATAGTTTTCCCTTCTTTTAACTTTAGTTTGCTGTTCCCAGGTTAGCTTTCAGACCACCAGTTTGAAATTAGATGGAAAGAATAGAAGTTCAGGGCACTAACTGCTTTTGCATATTTAACCTTTGCTGCCAAAACAAATGGGGGTATTATGTTAAATTATAACTACCCTTAAAAAAAAGAAACAAACTCATTCGATCCATTATAAGATACCTGAATTCCTACCCCATGTACCTTCATTGCAATTTTGGCCAAGAAGACAAAAGAATAATAAGTCCTCAAGGAAAAGCCAGTGTCTTTATTGTAATCAAGTCATGTAATTATAAAAAATGTGTTAATTTTTTAGCCTTATAACCTTGCCAGATGTAGATTAAGTATAAAGTCACTAAGGCAGCTTGAGGTGTGGAGTAACAGAGGCAAGTGAGAAATTAAGTAATTGAAGTTTGGAGACCACCAAGGAGAAATTGAGTAGCAGGTTTCCTTTCTGGGAAGAGCAGTGGTCTCTGAATGTCTCTAGTGAGGACAGCACATGGAAAAACAGAAAGGTTAACAGGCCTTAGGTAAGTGAATTATTCTTTTGTTTGAAAATAGCTGCAGTATGGTGGTGCACGCCTGTAATCCCAGCCCTCAGGAGGCTGAGGCAGGAGGATCACTGTGAGTTAAAGACCAGCCTGGGCTACAAAGTGAGCTCAAGGCCAGCCCCGAAGTGCATAGCGAGACCCTGTCTCAAAAAAACCCAACCAACCAAACAAACAAAACAGCTGCAGATTAAGTCTAAGGGAAAACTACAACTCAAAAGTTGTAGAGCTAATTGATGTCCTTTTTACTTGGCTGAATTCAAGACACATGAGTGCATCTCCTCTAAATGAGAGATTCTTCAGAGGAAGAATACAGAGTGGCCTAAATCCCTGGGGTATTTATTTTGTCTATTGTGTTATAGTTGCATGTCTGAGGCCCTAGCTGATCCTTAGTGTGGGTAAGGGAGCACAGCTTCAGTCTCTTAGTAAAGGGAACTGTAGATTTCATATTCAAATGATTAATTAGAAACTTGGCAACTCAGGATCACAGACCTTTCTTGAGGGCCAGTAACTGTAAAGGACTATCCCACTCACCAGGAGATACATTTTAATTGGTCCATATCTATGTCTTTCTAATACTGAGGTACAGACTCTTCCTAAATATTTACCTTTCTTAAAAATGATCCCCTAAATTTTATGACTGTACTTTTGCCTTGGTTTTCTGGTTTAAACTCTTTTCTGAGGCTGGAACTTGCCCTGAACTCCAGCCCAAAATAGTCCCGGCCAGCTCCCTCATCCTTAGACCACAGCTTCTGGTCTGCAATTCCCCAGCTGCGTAGAGCTGTGGAAATGCTATAACTGATAATAAATTCAAGCTTCCAGAGTGAGCGAGTGAGTATATATGAGAAAGTAAAAACATGGCTTTAAAACAAATATACAGTAAAGCTGTCAGTGATTCCTGACCAATAACTAAGTCTTCTCTGGATCATAAGAGGACAAGCCAGCTTTCATCATTTTGATCCTGCGTATGAAAAAACAAGAAACCAGAAAGAAAATGTTCTCAGGGATGCAAGCTGGCTTTGAAATCAGGAAGCCTTGGCTCGCACCCTTCCCTAAGTTGGCACAGGTGTTGGAAATGATGCTCAAAGCGACTCACAGAGGAACGGGGAAGGCAACTTCTGCTGCTCTGGAAGAACACACAAAATTCCCTTTCGCAGAGCGTGCTCGCCCTTGCTATTCTAAGCACGTACAGCACGTGGGGGAAGAGGACGGTGTCCCACATGCAAATATTATTTATGAATTTCTAGGTAACTAAGCTCTCAGTAGCAAAACAAGCTAACGGCTCTGATACCAAGTCTGTTTTAAAATAACCCAGGGAGTTTTAAATATTATCCTATGAAATTTTCCTGCTTAGAAACTCAAAGCAACTTCAATGAAAGATTGCACATTTAAGGTCTAGGGTTGATTTGCTAACAGGAATTCCCCTTACAGAGCTGACACGGGGCAATCATAGGAGATGAATTGACCCTTTTTGCATGGACTTATAATACACAACATTTTACCTTCTCTAGATGTTACTAGCCCAGATTTAGGGGCTCTGCAGCACCGACTCCTGAAAACATGCTGTCAAAAAAGTGGGTATAGGCATGGCAAAATCCTGGAGCTCTTTCCTCTATATCCACCCTAGGAAAGAATTAATAGTAAACATTTCCAGTTATTAGTATGAAGACAAACTACAGAGGGAGCAAACGGAGACAGCTGAGCCCTTCAGCACCCAATTCATGATGGAAAATGAACACTTTACCTCTGCTATTTCCTGGCAGCACTTGCTATTTAGGGAAATAATGTAGGTCAGAAAAGTAAATTATTTTTTTCCCCAGTTTTCTTATATTTATCAGGGTTCTCTTGTTTATTCTACATATTTGTTCATGATGAGTTACATAATCATTGTTAGAAAGAGAATGTCATATGCTAGTTCTCTGTAATCACTGACATAACTATTAGAACAAGTATAAAAACCAAATTCACAGGCAAACATTCATCTTATTTTAAACTGTGTCATAGAATTTCACACTTTGGCCATTGTTTTATAGAATTAATTTCTCTTAGGGTTCTTGCCTGCAGCAAAATGACTATTAACCAGTTTGTATGTTGCACCATCTTCATTGTTCTTGAATATGTCTGGTAAATAATCAGCACAACTTGAAAGACACTTCACCATGCCATTTCTGTGAGAAGACTGTAGGAGTTGTAAATGTTTAAGAACAACATTTCTACATGAAAATATGTTCGCCATGGCAGCAAAAAAAGCAGGACTGACCTCAATAATTTCACCTATAAGATATTAGCTTACGGTTCTGTAAATCATACAGCATTTGCAAATGAATATATTTATTTTTACTTCTTATTCCTCATTGCCTTATTCTTGTCAATTTTTACCAGTACCATTGTTATTATCATTAACAGATGCAGACTTCGTACTGAAAAAGTACAGGAAATTTCACACTTAAACTAGAGACCAAAAGCCTTATTACATTTAAATATAGTAACAAGACAAAGATCTCTATTATATTTTCTATACATAGAAATTATTCATATTTTTAAATTCAAACTTAATAATTGCATTTGCTGTCTTCAATTACTATAATATCTAGGAGTAGTCTGTGTTTTTATAACTATTTTTACATTTCACTCTTTTATAAATGTATATATTTTGTCTTTGTTTTCATCTGTAGAGCTAATAAACATGTCTATTATTTTTACCTTAATCTGCTGTGCCTAGAGCATATATATTACATATGTATGTATAATAAAGAAATTTTAAATATAAGAGAATTTATACACATCATTTATATATCATATATATATTTATATTAAGCAAGATGAAATTTATATTTGAATTAATAGTGACTGACTTGCTTCTTTTGCATCCCATTTGTTATCAATACCAGCTTTTAAAGCTATAAATTGGTTTCTCTATTCTTTTTCTTTTTTTTTTAAATTTTTTTCCAGTACCAGGAATTGAACTCACAACCTCACACTTGCCAGGCAGGCGCTGTGCCAACTGAGCTAAATCCCCAGCCCCAGTTTCTCTATTCTTATAAACCTATGTGTTTATTTTTTTCATTTAAACATATTTTTCTAATATGTGCTATATTATAAACATATTCTTCTAACAGGAGAAATGAAATTTTCCTCTGACTATTGGCTTAGTTATGCCTCACATCTCATAATATAGTATTTTTATTCCACTTAAGTCAGAAATGCTTAATGGGTGTTTCATAAGTTTTCTCTTTTACGTAAGTAACATGTAGCAGTCATTTATTGTACAAAAAAAAAAAAAAAAAAGACACCTTGGAGCTATCTTTCCTTTCAAGCGTCAGAGTTTACACTCAGGTGTTACTCCTCTGCCTTGTCATTGTGCATTTTTCTGTTCCATTAAAGGCATCATTCAGGGCTGAACCAATACAAGGCCTTGCCCCGGATGGACTGTCAGACAGGGTGGTGCTGGGAAGAGCAGAGCTGGCGCACACAGCTAAGTTGTATTAAACAATTCTGAATTTAAACTTACTACAGAATAAATTTATATAAGATTATTTTCCCAAAAATGGTTCAGTTTCTGAGACTGAGCGGTTAAGAATTTTTTATTTTGTCTTCACCTTTAAATGACAATTTGGTGTAATTAAAAACAAAAAAAACTTGACTAAGTCCTTTTCCTCCACACTTTGACATTTTCCCCAATTCTCTTCTTTACTGGTGGATCTTGAGAGAATCGAAGTGAATCTTTGTCTCGTTTTCTTTGTGCTTACTGGCTTTGCCAAGACCATTCTACTATGTTTAATAATAAAGGTCTTTATTATTCTCTTTAACACAACATTTCTAGTACTTTAATAAAATGCTATCTACAGTGTTTCAATATATCTGTATAGAGTGGGATTTTTAAATTTTTGTCCATGACAAATTTATTCTTAGTTAATTTTCCTTAAATTAGGAAAAACTATTAGTCACTTTTTCCTTGAAATTTCTCGCCTATATCCAGTGTACTGTCCTTCCTGGCCTCCTACTTCGTACAGTCTGGTACTTCTATTTCGCTTCACTGCCGTTATTCTTTGGCATTTAAATATTTCTTATTGTTGCTTCCCAGTGGCTTCCCAAGGCTTCGGACCTAGGATTCCAATTTCTAATTTACTTTGGGCTTTATACAGATGACTCATTAGTCCAGTCATTCAATTTGAATTTGGCTTGATCTCCTGTTGGTCTTCTTAATTTTGTATTTTTTGTTGATCTTTGACATGTTCCCTTGCCGCTTTGGCCATATTACTCAGGCTAATTCTAAAGCTCTGCTCTGTCCTCGTAACTCTCCTCCACCTTGTGCATCCTGACAAACTTTCCTTCCCAGTGCTGGTGCAGTACTGCTTGTAATCACTGTGCTTGGTAAACAAACACTCACCGATATTCTGCTGCATAATTTAGCTATTAATTTAGATCTTGGCAGAGGACACGATTATTAAGGGTGTTATGGTTAGGTGATTTGTCATCAAAGCTGTAGTATTTCATTAATACAATTACAATGATAAACTTTACAAGACATATATTTATTGGTGATGTGAGTTATATTTTATTGTGGCTCTTTCCATCAGTTCCTCTCACAAACTGTTCAGAGCTAAGGCTCTTTCAAATATAGAAATATATATTTCTGCACATTAAAATGAAATTTGAAAGTATGCTATTACCTTTGTAACTTTAATTTAAAAACACCATAAGCAGAATTATTCTTATTTTTATTACATATATTTTAATCTGAATTATACATACATATAATAGTGGCTATACATGGATATATATATTTATCTTACTACAGTGAAACTGGTTTTTATCTGAGACTATATTGATTTTAATCTGGCCTAACTATTTTTATAACTTTATAAAATAATGCAATCTTCAAAGTAACATTTTATGAATAATAAATTTGAAATATTGTCTTCAATTGGATCTTCTGTATGGTATATTTTTAATTGTGTACCATTACTCAACAGATACTGAAGTGCCTGGTTAGACTGAAACAAATAATAATAAATGGAGAATATTCTCATTATTCATTTTATATTAAAATGTATAAAAATTTCAGGTTTTAATTTTTTTTCCTCTGTTTTGTGTGCATTTTTTCAGTAACTATGAGGCAAATTTTATAAAATAATTTTATTAAGTTATGATTATTTTGGATGTGTTGCCTGATATAGACATTGGAAATCATAATAGCATTTAATTATATTCAACTCCAGGTGGAATATTCACTTAAACTCTGCAAATAGGAAATCCATGAAAAGATTCTTTGCATTGCATTACACTCACAACATTTCCCAACTTAATTCATTCAACTTTTTGTTAAACTTTGTAGGAATAAAATTTAAGGGTTTTAAAAGTTTTCTTTTCATAATTATAAGCCAACATCACTTGCAAATTCTGACTGGTGACAAGTGACAAAGAAAAGGCACTTAGTGTCCTGGCACAGGTACCTGGCATTAATGGCACCTGTCACATACATTTTAAACATTTACTTGCTATTTTTGGCAACATATAAATATGCTGTACATTTTAATAGTTATATATTTAGGTGGAAAGAATATTACAGTTCATATGGACAAAATTATTAGTTAAGTGTGCAACACCATGAATTCTAAGAACATTATTGTATAAATGGTGCTTTATGTTTTATATTCATACTTGCATTTGCTTCTTTTTACTTTGTTTGAAATATTTAGGCAGTTTATTTATATGACATTGTCTCAGCTATTTTTCTTGTTGCTGAGACTCAAAATTAGAGGCAGAAAGGTTTATTCTGCTCACAGTAGAGGTATCAGTCCGTAATCGGCTTGCTGAAAGGCAGGGTGGCCTGGAAGAGGGCATTGCAGAGGAGAAACAGTGCATGGTGTGGCAGGCAGGAGGCAGGAAGCAGCAAGCAGCGAGTGATGGAGCAGCCCTCTTTCTGTTCTTTATATTTCATCCAGGCTACAAGCCTATTGATTGGTGCCACCCACACCCAGGGTAGGGCAAGTATTATCCACACCTATGATTCCAGCATTAATTCACATTCACACATGTTGAAGACCATTCGATATAATTTTGGGGGAAAATCATTTCATAATTAAATTCTGGTTAGGGCTTGTCTGAGGCCTAGTGCCTTGCCATGCAGGCTGGCTATAGCATGTTGGAACATAATTCCATGTGCCTCGGGTGATAGTTGAGGCTTCAGTGGTCCTGTGATGCTGTGATGCCCCAAACCAAGACTGCATCAGCTGGAGACACCCTGGTTCCTTGAGAACCCAGTAGTAATAAAAATGGAGTTGCACTTTGGGGAAAAAACAAAGTCCTTCTTAGCCTTCCCTCTCTCTGCACCATCCTCATCAACATAAAGATCCTCATCAGTGTAAGGTCACCCGTCTAGGTCATCAGAAGCATAAGGCCTTCTCAGCATAAGATCACCACCACACTCTGAGTCATCCAATAATCAGTCTGATTATTGTGTACACCCAATAAATGCAATAAATGGTGGCTGGACCAGAGTGTCATTGTCTCTGCCCATCCCGAGGCACTGAACTCCCAGTCCTGTCCTGCCTCTTGTGCACTTTGAAAGTCTGTATGTCTTTCTTTATCCCTCTCTAGGCAGCTCAGGGGACGGATCAGCCCCAGATACACACACTGAAATCCAGCGACCTCTGAAAAGGCCCACCTGTGAGCACCTGGGTTTGGGAGAACATCTAGATAAAAGCTGTAACAGCCGGTTTTGTTTTCTTTTGCTTTAGTTTGGTAAAAGTGTTACCTGAAGTGACATTACTTTCTTTAGTAATATTGGCAGTAGGTTGTGGAGAAGTTGACAAATGGTTGAATTTCAAAATAATTTTTTGAACAGAGAACAGGGATGCTAATGTGCAAGTATTTGTAAGATGAGTAACAATTTTTAAAAATCATCCTAACACACTTGTGGTTTATTTTTGACTTAATTTCAGATGAATGTCTGTTTTGTCTAGTTACAATCAGATTGAACTTGACTTTTTTTTTTTTTCTTGGTGTCTGCATCTTGTATTGTTATATGGAAATTAACATTATTTTTTTATTAATTTTTTGTTTTTACCTTTCTTTATATTTTATTGTTTATTGGTACAATTTAGATATACATACTGACCATATTCATCATCGGGAATTTGTACTTGTATATGATATATCTTGATTCCTCTTTTTTCTCAATCCCCTCCCCTCGCTTCAGTTCCCTTCCCCTTCCTTATTTAGAAAGCTTTGTTTCCATTTTATTCTTCTTTTATCATTTTTTGCTCTACCTTTCCTTCTTTTCCCCTTCCCACTCCTTAGTTCCTCTTTGTTTTTGAAAAACTTATTCCTATTTCACACTATCTATTGCATATTTTGGACTTTATTTACTCTTTCAGGTTCTCACAACAGGGAGGCAGTGTAATATTTACACATGTGTTCCTGACTTATTTCACTTAAAAGCATGATTTCATGGTGCATCCATTTACCTACATATGTTTCAAGTTTATCCTTCTTTATTGCTGAATGGGTCACCACTGGATAAAAAAGAACACATCTTTCTATCCATTCCTCAGTTGCTGGACATTTGGGCTGTTTCCAAGAGTTAACTATTGGGGGCTGGGGATTTAGCTCAGCGGCAAAGCGCCTGCCTGGCAAGCGCAAGGTCGTGAGTTCGGTTCCCGGTACCGGAGAAAAAACCAAAAAAAAACCAAGAGTTAACTATTAAAAAAATGGGCATCTGAGATGAATGGGTGTTATAACACTTGTAATTATTTTTATCTTTTTACTATTTCTTTCTAATACTTAAAAATTGTACATATTTATTGGGTAGAGTGTGATAATTCACTACATGTGTAGTTTTCATATAAACCATCTGTGACTGAAAATTACAATGAAGGTTTAAAATTTTAAAAACGTACTACCTTAAAAGGCAGTTACATTAATCCCTTCCAAATATTACCCCTCACTTAAAACACACTCATCCCATCATGCTTGCCATGTCCTGAAGCCGTTCTGGAAGTCCTCCTCCATGAGTGTCTTTCATTGTGCTTTTGTAGCTGCCTCAATATCCCAAATGAATTAAAAATATTTATCTTTCAGGGTTACCTTGACTTTGAGGAACAGACAGGAGTTGCGTGTTTCCAGATCCAGGAAGTGAGGTAGATAGGCACGCCACAGAATGTTCAGAGGAGCCTGCTTTCGGTTTGATGGGATTCAACAGCAGTGCTCACAGTGCTTTTGATCATATCTCATAACCTCACAAGAGGGAATTTCCTCAGCTGTTTCAGAAAGGATCAGGAATTATAGGATGAACGCGTGCAATCTGAGGGAGAGTACTGTGAGGAAATTGATAGCAATATGTGTCTTACTTTAATAATTTTTAAAATTTAACTATTCACACTGTTTTGACCACCTC
The DNA here is from genome assembly GCF_000276665.1 of Chinchilla lanigera. Taxonomy (NCBI): domain Eukaryota; kingdom Metazoa; phylum Chordata; class Mammalia; order Rodentia; family Chinchillidae; genus Chinchilla; species Chinchilla lanigera. The sequence goes on along the minus strand of NW_004955471.1, from coordinate 10,809,777 downwards.
ACCGATGTACTAATAGGTTACTGAAAACTACTCCTCTCCTGCGCTGTGGAACACGGACACTACTTCCTCCTCTCCAGCTGTATTTTGGTACCTATTGTCTAACCTCCTCGGTCCCTCTTTCTTATTCTACCAGAATCACTTTAGGAATCTTGTCTGAGACCCAGTTTTGAAGCTTCCACATACGAGAAAGGACATGTGATATTGTCTTTCTGTATCTGGCTTTCTTAATTCAGCAAAAATATTACTTGTTTCATAATATTGAACTCCCAGGAAATTTGTCCTTTTACTGCAAATAAAAATTTAACATTAATGTTTAATCTATAGCTCATCTTAGTATACTACTAAAGTTTCCAAAGTTTTGATCAAGCCACTTGGATTGATGTATCAAACAATTAGAGTAATGAAGTGAGCCCCTCTTTTGGAAAGGTGATGATATAAGACTAGGATCTTTTAAGGTTTTGGAAACGCTTCTTTTGTTAATAGAGTTTTTTATTTATTTCACACTAGCTTTGCTTTCTAAAAATGCATAAGTATGTGGGCAAATTTCAGTGAGAAATGAGAAGTTGTTTTAGGGGTCACATCCTACTTTACAAAATGTATCATGTAAATGCACACACAGAGGGCGTCTTAATTTCCATCATCACAGCAGTAGAAGAACTAAGTTGTATAAAGCAAGTGCTGATGTTTTCTGATAGATTGTCTTTGTTTTCTCCTGTGTGTTTTTCACAAGATCCAGGTGAAATTATCAAATATTTTTGCAGATTGCATGTATATCCTCAATTTGCTTGAGAATTGCAAATTTAGGACCTAAGTTGTTCTTGTAGTTCAGCTTTGCTTTTTGAGCTCATTACTTTGAAGGTGCTTTTCCTCCCAAACCTGCTCTAGTGCACACAAGAGAATGAACAGCAGGGCTTGGTGTGTGGAGGACCAAACACAACTCAGACAAAGTACGACTCTCAGGTGAAATCAAGCCTCCTCGTAGACATTCATTTTCACATTCAAGACACAGGAAGGGGGTGATTCACCAATCCAGTAATCCCCTCCAACATTGTTTTGCTTGAAGACTTAACTTCTAAAAGTCTAAAAAATTGCAGCAAGAAAAAATACTTGAGCAAAATTGTTCCAAGAAACTCATCCAAGACCTACTGTGAGGTCCAAAGGGTAAGTAGGAAGAGAGTTAATGTTTGCCGTTAACACTCTATAATCTCAAGAAGTGTGTCAAAATTACCTGCGTGCAGAAAGGTAAATATTTGCCTTTGCTTATTTAACTTGATGTTACCCAGTTTGGATTACCTAATAATGCCTGGTGCCAAGACCTTGCATAATTCTTATTTCTGTTCCTGTAACCTGTTATATTTTCAAAATGAAAGTTTAAGTCATAGAAACATATGAAGTAAACACTCAATTTTTCATAATTTCATCCTACTTTTCTTTCAATAGCCTGTATCCATAGTTATAAACAGTTGTTTGTTTAACCATACAAAAGCTATGCTACTGTCTCCCCAAGTTTATGATTTCCCCCTGTTGATTAAAACATAAAAGCATGGAACTGTAGAAATCAGAAATTCTCACAAATTTAGATCCTGTATACCTTGCAATTAATCCTCAGGATATACCTTTTCTCACATTGTCATTATGTTTTCTTTACATAATTGTTTTAGGGGAGAAATACTTATTTTCTGATGAAAATTCTATTAAAAAGAGATCATTAAAAAAGCATAGTCCAGGTAAAAAATTTTTGCATTATTTTTCATCTAGGAAAATATTTAGTCAAGTTTAATTAATCTTATAAAGATGAATTTTTATTCACAAGAACTACATGTGGAGATAGCTTTCATAAGCCATTTTTACTTGACCAATGAATTTTATACCTTACCAGTATATCAAAGTATACATAGTGTACAAATGTAAGTTTGATGATATGATCAATATTTTCAGGCTTTAGAAATTAAAGAAAAAAATTCAGGTCAATGTCTCAAAACCTTGGGAACATTTTTTTAAGTTTATAGCTGAATTTTAAACTGATCTATTTTGCTAAATATCTCTGTTTTCATCTCTCCCTTAGTTTTACAGACAATGATGTAATGTCCGAAACATTTTAGGGCAACAAGATGTAAATCTTTATCTAACTTTTCTTAATGGCTCACAGCATTTGTTAAGGGAAGATAGTAAAGAAAATAGAGAATTTAGGAAGATGGCCCCCATTTTTGAATCAGTCATTTGACAGAGCTATAAATCTCAAAGGACCTAGCTCTCTATCTTTAAAATATTTCTTCTTCTATTAGTCCATTTATTAATTTATATTTATTATTACAATGCACAAGACTAAATTTTTAGGGTGCTTTGCCTTAATGAAACACCCATAGGAAAAGTTGTGACAGTACCATAAAAATTAAAGAAACAGACATCACCAAACATGCCCACGCTTCCCACGCAAAAGTTCTTGCAATAGTGAGATCAGTATCACAGTAACAATGTTAATGAAATACGATCAGCTTGCTCAATAGCCATTGCTGCTGCTTGAATGTTATTAGCAATTTCTGTATGAACTATTTTCCACAAAAGATTTGATGCTCAGGTCAGTATCAGAAAGATAGACCTCTTCCTTAATTATCTGAAAACTCCTGCTTTGGCCTTAATACTAATAAAATAACTTTAAGATAGATCTTTTCATCTTACCTTCTGCTTTTCAGTGCCCTACTCAATGTATAAGTGAGATGCATACTCTGTGCATGGACTGTGACAGTGTGTGTGAAGGCAAGGTTTACACTCTGTCAAGCGTTCGACAAGGACTGCCTTTGTTCATCTTTAACAATGACATTCCCATTAGGGGGAAGAACTATTCTCAGGGGATGATTATTGATCGCTGCTTAGAGGAATACATTTTCTCCTGCTTGAGGTGATAAATTTGTAAAAGCACACCTACACTCTGTTTGCTTCTCCTGTGACAAGTAACAAATACACAGCATTTAACCGCGGAAATTCATAGCAGGAACAGCAGTGATGGCTGGGAGCAAGCTAAGAGCCAGCAAGGACTTCACAGCTGGGTTCTGGTCCCTTCCACAGATCCCTGGCTGTGTTGGTTTGGGGTGGCTTATTTTTGCAAGGGGAACAACATAAAACAGGACACATACTTCATATGATTATTTATAAGTCACCCAAAGAACAGTATACAAGAGTGCAGGGAGGGGCTGAGGATTTAGCTCAAGGGGCTGGGGATTTAGCTCAAGGGGCTGGGGATTTAGCTCAGCGGCAAAAGCGCCTGCCTGGCAAGCGCAAGGTCGTGAGTT